>NW_021832494.1:0-20000 GCF_006345805.1 Octopus sinensis | reverse complement strand
AAAGTTGAGGTATATTAATTGTTTGTCGTAGACCCGTTAAGAAGTGGCTGTATTTTGTAATAAAGAGATTTTCTTTACTTATTCGTTGTCTGGAGGTTGTATCGTCCCTAAATTGGTAGAGGGGGAAAATTCTGAAGTTTGGTGTTTTTTTGTTGGCGCAAGTATCTATGTGTTGGCTAAAAGCTATTTTTCTGTTTTGGGGAATTTTTATCTGGGATCTGTGCAGGGCCATTCGTTTACGCAAACCATTTTTTGTTTGGCCTATGTACTGCTCTTGACACCCGGAGCAGGTTATGAGTATATTAGGTTCTCCGAAGCACATGTGAAGTTGCTTTTCACTGTAAAACGTTGTCCCTGTTTGAAGGAGAACTCAGAACCCTCGATTAGATAGTCGCATATCCCGCAATTGGGTCTTCCACATTTTTTTACTGTCGGCTTCTGTGTTGAAGAGTGAATTCGGGCTTGTGTAAGGAGACTTTTCATGGATCTAGGCTGTCTTTTGCTTTTTATGATCGTGTGTGTTTGGAGGATTGTGTTCATTCTGTGGTCTTTTTTTAGGAGGGGTATGTTGTGGAGGATGGTGTCGAAGGCTTCGTTATTGAGAGGGTTGTGTGTGGAGATGTATGGTAAGGCTTTTGGTTGTAAGTTTTTCTTTGATTTGGGATGTCTCAGTTCCTTGATGTTAAGTTGAAGGGCACGTTGAATGCATTTGTCAATAAGTGAAGGTGGATAGTTCCTGGTGATTAGGGTATCTTTTAGTTCTTGTAGTCGTGTGTCTCTGGTGTTTGCGTTAGAGACTATAGTGCATATCCTTTTTGCTAGATTGAAGGGGATATTCATCCTGGTGTGTCTGGGGTGGCATGAATTGAATGGAAGATATTGCTTAGAGTCTGTATATATATATATATATATATATGAGATTGAGAGCATGTGTGTGTTGGAGAGAGGGAAGAGTGAGATAATAAGATAGACAGACAATAGACATACAAGGTGGAGAACCCATTCCTGAAGAACTTTGAGAAAGACTTGCTGAATCTTATAGATGATATTAGCTTCAAGGAACACCCGTTAAGATATAACCCTCACCTTAGACACCTTAGGAACTTTATTCAGTCAACCCGGTGCAAACATGGAATCCTAGTACCAGCAGATAAAACGGGTAATATGTATAGAGTTGATTACGATATTTATAGCAAATTAATTAGGAAGGAACTAAACTCCAAATATAAAATTACGACTAAGAACAATTTGAAAAAAGTAAACATGGAAATGAAAGAGATCATGGAGAAACTAAATTTAACGGATAGAACGGAGCCACTTAAACCGTGTGAGCCCAGGATCAACCTTAAAGACCACAAAAAGAACTTCTTGGAAAACCTTCGGTAAGGCTGATCTGTCCAACTAAGTCGGACATTGGCCGACTTAGTAAATCTATCCTGGATAGTGTTCTACCCCAAATAACCCCTCTTCTCCCCTTAAACCTATGGCTAAGTACGGATGAAGTTCTAAAATGGTTTAACTCTCTAACTAATACTAGTAGTCTGTCCTTTATTCAGTTCGATATTAATAGTTATTACTCTAGCATTTCCCCTATCTTACTCAACAAATCACTAATATTTGCTATGAATCGCTCCCTCATATCTAGAGAAGAAAAGAAATCAATATGTGCTACTAGCTAGGAAGACATTATAGAATTTGAAGATAAATTATGGACTAGAGCAGATACACCTAATTTTTTTGATATACCAATGGGTTCCAGTGATTCGGCTGAGGTAACCAACCTTAAAGACCACAAAAAGAACTTCTTGGAAAACCCTTCGGTAAGGCTGATCTGTCCAACTAAGTCGGACATTGGCCGACTTAGTAAATCTATCCTGGATAGTGTTCTACCCCAAATAACCCCTCTTCTCCCCTTAAACCTATGGCTAAGTACGGATGAAGTTCTAAAATGGTTTAACTCTCTAACTAATACTAGTAGTCTGTCCTTTATTCAGTTCGATATTAATAGTTATTACTCTAGCATTTCCCCTATCTTACTCAACAAATCACTAATATTTGCTATGAATCGCTCCCTCATATCTAGAGAAGAATCATATTGTGCTACTAGCTAGGAAGACATTTATAGAATTTGAAGATAAATTATGGACTAGAGCAGATACACCTAATTTTTTTGATATACCAATGGGTTCCAGTGATTCGGCTGAGGTAACCAACCTAGTAGGCGCATATCTATTAAAATGCATAAGCAAGGATATACCAGAATACAGGGGGGTCTATATAGGGATGATGCTCTGTTTATTATCCCTAGTAAAATAAATCTGTTATAGAAAGGATTAGAAAGAAAATTAATAAGTTCTTTAAGGATTTCACCTCAGTATAACGTATGAACCGGGCACTAAAATAGTTAACTTCCTAGATATTACGCTAGACCTTAACTCCAAGCTACATTACCCATTTAGAAAGGAAGGCGAAATCACAATTACGTAAATAAATTATCAAATCATCCCCCAAATATAATAGAATCTTTAGTAAGAAATATTTCATTAAGAATTTCAAAATTATCATCCAATAAGGATATTTAACTCCCATTCTGAGCATTATAATGAGGCGTTAACTAAGGCTGGATAAACCAAAAGATTACATTCGTTGATAAGGAGAACTCATGTATTCCTAATAATGAAGTTATCAGTAATCACGTAAGCAGCAATACAGACCAAGTCCGAAATAAAAGTAGAATTAAATTAATGGTAAACGCTAATCTAGCGTGCAGGCCCAACAATTCAAATAGAAGCATTGACCAGAACATAGGTAACTCGGATAATATTGAAGTAGATAAACCTAAGATGCACACAAATAAAAATAAAAATAATGGTAATAAATACAATAACTCCGGTGAGATGAATAGTAGTAATTCTACGAACCCTAAATTTAATAAAAAAGATATATTATGGCTGAATATTCCTTTCAACTGTGCGATACAATCGGATATACAGAACAAATTCAAAGTAATTCTGGAAAAAAATTTCCCTATCTCTCATAGATATCATAGAATTATATCTAGGAAAACAGTTAGGATTTCTTATTCAACCCTCCCAAATATGTCCACTTTAATAGCTAAGATTAATAATAAAATATTAAACTAGCCAGGAAAGATAGAAATAAAAATAATAATATCAGCATGAATACCAATAGCAATTATAATAATACTACCAACAATAAAAACAGCAATAGTAACTATCAAAACATAGGTGAAATTAGTAACCACAGAATGACTAATAACATTAACATTAATAGTAATAATAACAATGCCGATATTAATAGAAGTAATAATGTTAATAATAGAATAATAGATATAAGGCTAATGGAGAAAATAAGGAGAATGAAAATATCAGTGATATTCAACAACAATATGCAGTCAGAAAAAAGACTAACAATAATAGACATTACCAATAATATAAGAAATCATGGTAGGACTTTAGACCTAAATGATGAAGCTGAAGGATCAATAAATAATAGCAATACTTTAGATATCAGCACCAACTATAGAAATGATAATCAAAATAATAGGAACCTAAGACATCTACCCAAGAATAATCCAAAGCCTGAAGTTGTTCCTCCTGTGTGTAAGTGTAGAATAAAATCAAAATGCCCGGCACCTGGTCTATGTGGGGAAAATAATGTAATCTATAAATGTACCATATCCACGGAGAATAACAAATATCTTTACCTGGATGTACAATTAATTTTCTAGCCAGAGTTAGAAATCACATCTCGTCTTTTAAATTAAGTCATAAAGCTGGTACCACCACACTTTCAAACAAATCTGGGAACTCAAAAATAATAATAAAAATTATAACCTTAATTGGGAAATAGTTAGGAGAGCAATTCCGTATAAAAATAGTAGGGTTGGTTGCCAACTATGCTCCATGGAGACGTATGAAATTCTAAAGCATAGAAAACATAGAAACTTATGAATAACCATATCGAACTAGGTCAAGTTTGTGTCCACGCTAAATTGAAGACTTTAAAATATTTTAAATGATTAGAATATTCGTAACTAGATAGATAGATATAACTTGATTTCTACTAGTATAGCACTGCTTTAAGTAGATAACTAAGAGTTCTCACACTACAGTTATCTTTTTCCTTATATCTGCATCAGTTTTTTGAGAACAGGGAAATGAATAGTACTTATATGCTGCTTAATTGAGGCCTTATTTAATTTCAAACTCATAATTTTTAAATTCTTAATTTTAAATCTTAATTGTAATTTTTAATTTTAATTCCTAACTTAATCTATAATTCCTAACTTAATCTAATTTAAGTAGCATAACTCTAATAAAATAAAATGAGTTACTATAGCCACATAATTCTATTTCAAAATTAAATAAATAAGGCTACCCCCTCGGTGATAATATGATTATCTTCATTATGATAGACAATCCCCTAACACCTTGTAAATGATCTTCTAAGATTTGACCTGTAGTCCGTCAATGTATGAATAATAACTGCAACTCCTTAAGACAATAAAATGAATAAATTAAATAAGTAAATCTTAATGACCTTTTGATAGGATTTACTAGATAGATTTTCCTAATGTATTTTCTTTTGATTTTAGCATCTGACCCCTAAACCCCTGACTGTGTTATCTCTTTAGATTCTCTTTAAATTCATAGCTGATTTCAACAGCAAAAATTAGCTGTTTTACTGGTCAAAGAATAATATTCTCCTCTAGTTCCTAGATGCCTGTAAATTAAAACCAGACTTGCTGTCTACTGATTCTTCTGTATAACTAGAACCCTCTTTTTTTCTTTTCCTTTTTCCCTTCTTTCCCTATTTCTTTCTCTTTTCTCTTTTTTCTTTTTCTTCTTCTTATTCTCTTTTTCTTTTTCTCTTCTCTTTAGTCCCCTTCCCCCCTTTTTTTGCTCCCTCCTCCTTTAATTTCTCTCTTTTCTTCTATTCCCTTCCATTTTCTATTCTTTGCCTCTCTAGAAAGCCCTTCAGCTTTTAAAGTTAAATAGCTACAGCCTCTTGTAAATAGCAGTAATATGATTAATGTGGCAAATACCTAATCATATAACAAGAATTGATACCTACCTCATTGTGTTCAACCATTGATAAATTTATCGCCTGTGAATATGAAATTCCTCTTCATTTCTCTGGAAATTTACATCTACACCATTGGAAATTGTGCATCTATACAAAGGATTAATTCACCCTCTCTGTAATGCTAATAAGCAGGAATTGAGACCCACCTCGTTGTGATTAACAATGGATAAATTTGTCTTCTGTGAGTATGTAATCCCTCATCATATCTCTGGAAATTCATATGTGCACTATGGATTAGGTCACCTTCTCTGGGTTGCTATTAGAACTTTTTTAAAATTCTGTGATAAGACTGTACATCATCTTTAAAGAACTTTAATGAACTTTGGATATCTGTATATGTTTATGTTACTTAATTATCTTCATTACTTCATGAGTATAGCCTTAACCACTAGGATGTCTAGAGAACTCACATGTATTTTAGCTGATGAGTACGGGACACATTTATATGCTGTAATTTTTACAACTTTTAATAAAGCCTGTCCTTGTATGAAACGATTGTACTAAAAACCACCTTCCATTCTTGTTGCTTCTTTCTCGCTTATAATCACCCCACATTACTGTATTGTTAAAACAGTAGTTTTTTTGGTGCATCTAAGTTAGGTACCATATTCAAGTAAATTCATTTAAATTAACTTGAATCTTTATTGCTTTTTGTATATATATATAATACATATATATATATATATATCTATTATATATATTATATATATATATATATATATATATATATGTATATATATATATGTATATATTATATATATATATATATATATATATATATATATATATATATATATATATTATATGTATATATATATATATGTATATATATATATATATATATCTATGTATATATATGTATATATTGTATATATATATCTATATATATATATTATATATGTATATATATATATTATATATATATATTATATATATATATATATATATATATATATATGTTGTGGCTGCGTGGTAAGTAGCTTGCTCCCCCAACCACATGGTTCAGGGTTTCAGTCCCACTGCATGGCACCTTGGGTAAGTGTCTTGTACTATAGCCTCAGGCTAACCAAAGCCTTGTGAGTTGATTTGGTAGACGGAAATTGAAAGAAGCCCATTGTATATATATATATATATGTATATATATGTGGCAGAAATGTTAGCACGCCGGGTGAAATGCGTAGCCGTATTTCGTCTGCCGTTACGTTCTGGGTTCAAATTCCGCCGAGGTCGACTTTGCCTTTCATCCTTTCAGAGTCAATAAATTAAGTACCAGTTATGCACTGGGGTCGATGTAATCGACTTAATCCGTTTGTCTGTCCTTGTTTGTCCTCTCAGTGTTTAGCCCCTTGTGGGTTGTAAAGAAATAGGTATTTCGTCTGCCGCTATGTTCTGAGTTCAAATTCCCTCGAGGTCGACTTTACCTTTCATCCTTTTGGGGTCGATTAAATAAGTACCAGTTACGCACTGGAGTTGATATAATCGACTTAATCCGTTTGTCTGTCCTTGTTTGTCCCCTCTATGTTTAGCCCCTTGTGGGTAGTAAAGAAATAGGTATTTTGTCTGCCGCTATGTTCTGAGTTCAAATTCCCTCGAGGTCGACTTTGCCTTTCATCCTTTCAGGGTCGATAAATTAAGTACCAGTTACGCACTGGGGTTGATGTAATCGACTTAATCCGTTTGTCTGTCCTTGTTTGTCCCCTCTGTGTTCCCTTGTGGGTAGTAAAGAAATAAGTATTTCGTCTGCCGTTGCATTCTAGGTTTAAATTCCGCCGAGGTCGACTTTGCCTTTCATCCTTTCGGGGTCGATTAAATCGACTTAATCCATTTGTCTGTCCTTGTTTGTCCCCTCTGTGTTTAGCCCTTTGTGGGTAGTAAAGAAATAGGTATTTCGTCTGCTGCTACATTCTGAGTTCAAATTCCGCTGAGATCGACTTTGCCTTTCATCCTTTCAGGGTCGATAAATTAAGTACCAGTTACGCACTGGAGTCGATGTAATCGACTTAATTCGTCTGTCTGTCCTTGTTTGTCCCCTCTGTGTTTAGCCCCTTGTGGGTAGTAAAGAAATATACATGTGCCCTTTGTTTTTTTGAAGCTCTGACTCTCCACAAATTTTATATCTTTTAAAATTTCTAGATGCTGCAGTCTTAAGAAGTTGTCCTGTCTTGTCATTAAAAGCAAGAAACACATAGCAATAAAGAGTCGACAACTGAGGAGGATTTAGACTTCTTTTGGTATTTTTCGCTTGTGGGTCATGTCATGTACTTAATGTGCATTTTTTCATTTTTATTTAATAATTGGATGTGACACAGCCTTTGTCAACGATACGTTTCTACATTTATGTATATGTAGGCGCAGGAGTGGCTGTGTGGTAAGTAGCTTGCTTACCAACCACATGGTTCCGGGTTCAGTCCCACTGCGTGGCACCTTGGGCAAGTGTCTTCTACTATAGCCTCGGGCCAACCAAAGCCTTGTGAGTGGATTTGGTAGACGGAAACTGAAAGAAGCCTGTCGTATATATGTATATATATGTGTGTGTGTTTGTCCTCCCAACATCGCTTGATAACCGATGCTGGTGTGTTTACGTCCCTGTAACTTAGCAGTTCGGCGAAAGACACTGATAGAATAAGTACTGGGCTTACATAGAATAAGTCCTGGGGTCGAGTTGCTCAACTAAAGGCGGTGCTCCAGCATGGCCGGAGTCAAATGACTGAAACAAGTAAAAGAGTAAAGAGTATATACATGTTTATATATGTATATATATGTGGAGGCACGTGGCTTAGTGGTTAGGGTGTCAGCACCATGATCTTTCAGTTTCCGTCTACCAAATCCACTCAGGGCTTTGGTCGGCCCGAGGCTGTAGCAGAAGACACTTGCCCAAGATTCCACGCAGTGGGACTGAACCCAGAATCATGTGGTTGGTAAACAAGCTACTTACCACACAGCCACTCCTGCACCTATAAAGGATGAAAATTAAACCAAGATGCTTTCCTTCACAACCGAGCTACTAAGTTGGCATGTGGAGGCGCAATGGCCCAGTGGTTAGGGCAGCGGACTCGCGGTCATAGGATCGCGGTTTCGATTCCTAGACTGGGCGTTGTTAGTGTTTATTGAGCGAAAACACCTAAAGCTCCATGAGGCTCCGGCAGGGGATGGTGGTGATCCCTGCTGTACTCTTTCACCACAACTTTCTCTCACTCTTACTTCCTGTTTTTGTTGTACCTGTATTTCAAGGGGCCGGCCTTGTCACTCTCTGTGTCACGCTGAATATCCCCGAGAACTACGTTAAGGGTACACGTGTCTGTGGAGTGCTCAGTCACTTACATGTTAATTTCACGAGCAGGCTGTTCCGTTGATCGGATCAACCGGAACCCTCATCGTCAGAACCGTCGGTGTGCTTCCTTCCCTTACTAAGTTGGCAGCTGGTCAAAATTTACTAAAAAGAGAAAGAATGCATACATATATACACGTATACCATATTCGTTGGATTACACTGTGCAACACAATTCTTGTCCTTAGGTAGTCCCTGTTATTTCCTATTTGCTGACCCCTAGAAACCATGAAAAAGGGTTAATATTTCCTTCAAATTTTGCATTTGTTACATTTGTTCAAACCCCAGAGAATCCCTCTCAACACATGGCTATGATGCTCCCCCACTACTTCTGTTCATGATCAGAAATACCCACATGGTCAGCCACTAAGGGACAGGCTCAAGCGGTTAAGGTCAAGTAACTGACAAGCAAATCTGTGGTATTGAGCAGAATGTTTGTTATAATGATATTTCTGCTTCAGCAACTCAGAGCTGAATCTATCTGAAGTGTAATGGAAAATAGGTCAGTTTGAAGACATTGATATCCAGGTGATAAAAGCAAATTTTGAAGGGATTAGTAGTTATTTCTTTACTACCAACAAGGGGCTAAACATAGAGGGGATAAACAAGGACAGACATAAGTATTAAGTCGATTACATTGATCCCAGTGCGTAACTGGTACTTATTTAATCGACCCCGAAAGGATAAAAGGCAAAGTCGACCTTGGAGGAATTTGAACTCAGAACGTAGCGGCAGGCAAAATACCTATTTCTTTACTACCCACAAGGGGCTAAACATAGAGGGGACAAACAAACAGATTCAGTCGATTACATTGACCCCAGTGCGTAACAGGTACTTATTTAATCGACCCCGAAAGGATGAAAGGTAAAGTCAACCTTGGCGGAATTTGAACTCAGAACGTAGCGGCAGGCAAAATACCTATTTCTTTACTACCCACAAGGGGCTCAACACAGAGGGGGACAAACAAACAGATTCAGTCGATTACATCGACCCCAGTGCGTAACTGGTACTTATTTAATCGACCCTGAAAGGATGAAAGGTAAAGTCGACCTCGGCGGAATTTGAACTCAGAACGTAGCGGCAGACGAAATACCTATTTCTTTACTACCCACAAGGGGCTAAACATAGAGGGGACAAACAAGGACAGACAAACGGATTCAGTCGATTACATTGATCCCAGTGTGTAACTGGTACTTATTTAATCGACCCCGAGAGGATGAAAGGCAAAGTCGACCTCAGTGGAATTTGAAGGGATTAGTAGTGATTCCCTTTGATTTCTAGATAGAAGCAAATTGAAAATAACACTTACGGACCATAGACAAACAAAAATTAAAATTTTGTTTCAGTGTTACCAATCAAACCCACATGCATTTTGGTATTTGTGCACTATTCTATCCACCTTGATTCTCTTCTATCTGTTGTGTGGTAAGAAGCTGGCATCCTGACCACATGGTTCTGGGTTCAGTCTCAATGCAATGCACCTCGGACAAAAATCTTCTATAGCCTTGGACTGACCAAAGCCTTGTGAGTGGATTTCGTAGACGGAAACTGGAAGAAGCCTATTTTGTAAATATTTAAATGTCTATGTGTGTATGTCTTTGTTCGTCTGCCACCTTCACTGCTTGGCAACCGATGTTGGTGTGTTTACTTACCTGTACGTTAGCAGTTCAGCATATAAGGGGTGCTCTTTCCTTAAATACTGTGTAATTTACTAGGTTTTCCCCTTCACCTTTGTCTTTGTGATTCTTTTTCTCTTATTGTGTGTGTGTGTGTGTGAGCAGTATCAAAACATCATCTGGAAAAGATTTTCTAACTAGAAAGGGTATGGCCTGGTCAGCCTGTAAAGACATGCATAAGATCTGGTCATCAAATCTAAGTAGAGACTTCAAACTTGAAATCTTCAAAGACACAGTCGAACCAATTCTACTATATGGCTCAGAAACCTGGACGTTATCAAAGAAGCTTGAGAGGCGGTTGGATGGAACCTACACTCGCCTCCTTATGAGAGCTCAAAATCTCTCGTGGAAGAGTCATCCAACCAAAGTACAAATATATGGAAAACTACCACCAGTATCATCTCAGAGCCAGAGGTTGCAGGGTTGTTGAGATTTCAAACTTAAAATCTTCAAAGCCACAGTCGAACCAATTCTACTATACGGCTCAGAAACCTGGATGTTATCAAAGAAGCTTGAGAGGCGGTTGGATGGAACCTATACTCGCCTCCTTATAAGAGCTCAAAATCTCTCGTGGAAGCGTCATCCAACCAAAATGCAAATATATGGGAAACTACCACCTGTGTCATCTCTTGTGAAAGGTAGGAGAGTCCAGTTTGCTGGACATTGTTGTAGAGCTGAAAACGAAGTAATTTCTACTCTTCTCCTCTGGAAGCCATCTACTCGCAATACCAGAGGGTGCACACTCTCCTACCCTGATGTAATCTCCAGGGATACAGGCATCCAGCAACAGGACCTCCGTAATGCTGTGATGGACCGTGAAGTCTGGCGTAGCATGGTAAATTCCATAGTTTCGACCACGGTCGAACAATGATGATGATGATCAAAACATGAAATACAGCACACAAAAAGATGGAGCTTACACTGATATAACAAAAGATATCAAAATAAAATTTAGAAAAATAAATAGATAAATATTAGAGATATACTTGCATAGCAAGTGACTTAATCGGAGATCGTGTGCTGAAAACGAAAACAATTGCAGCATGGAAGGTGTTTATAAGCCATTTAAGAAACACAAAAACCGTTAGATTCACTTCAACATTTAATTTTAATTTGTCAAATATTTTCATCGCTTTGAGACCATGACCTGTTCACTGACAAAATTCTGTGCAGTGACGAAAATATTTCGACAAATTAAATTTAAATGTTGAAGTGAATCTGACGGTTTTTGTGTGTTTCTTAAATGGCTTATAAACACCTTCCACACTGCAATAGATAAGCCGGTGGCATGTTAAAAGCACCAACCAATCGTGGCCGATGCTAGACTCCCCTGGCACCTGTGCCGGTGGCATGTAAAAAGCACCCACTACACTCGCGGAGTGGTTGGCGTTAGGTAGGGCATCCAGCTGTAGAAACACTGCCAGATCAGACTGGAGCCTGGTGCAGCCATCTGGATTCCCAGACCCCGGTCGAACCGTCCAACCCGTGCTAGCGCGGAAAACGGACGTTAAACGATGATGATGATGATGATGAATAGAGGAGAAGTCCATCTAGGGTAAACAGCACAAAACAGCCTGCACATGAAATTAACATGCAACTGGCCGAGTACTCCACAGTCACATGTAACCTTGACATAGTTCTCAAACCTGAAAGAACTTTTCACAACACATGGCTATGACGATCCCTCACTATTTCTGCTCATCATCAGAGATGCACGTATTGTCAACCACATTTTCATCTTAATCAACCAGGTACATGAGGAGTTGATCAAAAGGTAAAAAACATACACTATGCGCAGGAGTGGCTGTGTGGTAAGTAGCTTGCTAACCAACCACATGGTTCCGGGTTCAATCCCACTGTTGGCACCTTGGGCAAGTGTCTTCTACTATAGCCCCGGGCCGACCAATGCCTTGTGAGTGGATTTGGTAGACGGAAACTGAAAGAAGCCTGTTGTATATATGTATATATATATGTATGTATGTGTGTGTGTTTGTCCCCCTAGCATTGCTTGACAACCGATGCTGGTGTGTTTATGTCCCCGTTACTTAGCAGTTCGGCAAAAGAGACCGATAGAATAAGTACTGGGCTTACAAAGAATAAGTCCCGGGGTCGATTTGCTCGACTAAAGGCGGTGCTCCAGCATAGCCGCAGTCAAATGACTGAAACAAGTAAAAGTAAAGTAAAGTATGCATTCAAAATGTATGCTGCACTTGAACACAAAGTTCTAAATAACGCTTCTTGAAGATTATTGCAGCACATGCATAATGTCTTAGATAATTCAATCTAGACATTTTACCTGCATTGCAGGTAACTGTGGGAGCTCTATAATACAAGTCATACGTAACCTTGACATAGTTCTCAAACCTGAAAGAACCTTTCACAACACATGGCTATGATGATCCCTCACTATTTCTGCTCATCATCAGAGATGCACGTATTGTCAACCACAGTTTCATCTCAATCAATCAGGTACATGAGGAATTGATCAAAAGGTAAAAAACATAGACTATGCATTCAAAATGTGTGCTGCACTTGAACACAAAGTTCCAAATAACGTTTACTCTTTTACTTGTTTCAGTCATTTGACTGCAGCCATGCTGGAGCACCGCCTTTAGTCGAGCAAATCGACCCCGGGACTTATTCTTTGTAAGCCCAGTACTTATTCTATCAGTCTCTTTTGCCGAACCGCTAAGTAACGGGGACATAAACACACCAGCATCAGTTGTCAAGCAATGCTAGAGGGACAAACAGACACACAAACATATACACACACATACATACATACATATACACGACAGGCTTCTTTCAGTTTCCGTCTACCAAATCCACTCACAAGGCATTGGTCGGCCTGGGGCTATAGCAGAAGGCACTTGCCCAAGGTGCCACGCAGTGGGACTGAACCCGGAACCATGTGGTTGGTAAGCAAGCTACTTACCACACAGCCACTCCTGCATATATATACATATATACGACGGGCTTCTTTCAGTTTCCGTCTACCAAATCCACTCACAAGGCATTGGTCGGCCCGGGGCTATAGCAGAAGGCACTTGCCCAAGGTGCCACGCAGTGGGACTGAACCCGGAACCATGTGGTTGGTAAGCAAGCTACTTACCACACAGCCACTCCTGCGCCTATGAAGATTATTGCAGCACATGCATAATGTCTTAGATAATTCAATCTAGACATTTTACCTGCATTGCAGGTAACTGTGGGAGCTCTATAATACAACAAGTCACCGCTCATAATGTGGCTGAAATTTCCACGCACGGTGCACAAGCAGGTACATATAACTGAAAATATAAAGCGCTGTGTATAAGAATAAAATTCCCCTTTACAGCATGTCATAATGGTTGCATTGGTTTAAAGTAATTATTTGTCAGGATTTTGAAGACTAAACTTATAATTCCAAACTGTAACTGACACAATAGGTGTGGGAGTGGCTGTGTGGTAAGTAGCTTGCTTACCAACCACATGGTTCCGGGTTCAGTCCCACTGCGTGGCATCTTGGGCAAGTGTCTTCTGCTATAGCCTTGGGCTGACCAAAGCCTTGTGAGTGGATTGGGTAGACGGAAACTGAAAGAAGCCTGTCGTATATATGTATATATATGTATATGTGTGTGTATATGTTTGTGTGTCTGTGTTTGTCCCCCTAGCATTGCTTGATAACCGATGCTGGTGTGTTTATGTCCTCTGTAACTTAGCGGTTCGGCAAAAGACACCGATAGAATAAGTACTGGGCTTACAAAAGAATAAGTCCCGGGGTCGATTTGCTCAACTAAAAGGCGGTGCTCCAGCATGGCCGCAGTCAAATGACTGAAAAGAGTAAAAGAGTAAAGAGAGAGCAATAAATTCCAATGGCCACAATAAATTCTGTTTTTGCTGACAAGTAGGATGATCTTCCAAAAAATAACACTACCAAACTGTAGTTTTACTTTAGTTCTTCCTGAAAATGCATCTTTGCAAAATGGATAGTTAATTTTTTTCTAGGATGGAACTGGATACCTACTTTTTGTTTTTGCAGTCAAATTGTCATCTTCTAGACTGGATCCAAGATGGATGCCCTGGTCACATGACGATAGTCCTGCAGAAACTTCTTTTCTACATTTTTGAATTCTAAGTACCTAAATCATGGTAGCACAGTTTTATAATTTTTCAGTTTTTGCCTCCGTTTGTGTGGAATTACCCTGGTGTAAACACAAAACAACCACAAGTGGGCAAGAACCAATAATGCTGAAGTTACCATTCTTTGGAATTTTGATATACAGACCGGTCAGGAAATTTAGGTTCATCATCATCATCATCGTTTAACGTCCGTTCTCCATGCTAGCATGGGTTGGATGGTTCGACCGAGGATCTGGGAAGCCAGAAGGCTGCACCAGGCTCCGGTCTTATCTGGCAATGTTTCTACAGCTGGATGCCCTTCCTAACGCCAACCACTCCGCGAGTGTAGTGGGTGCTTTTTACGTGCCACCTGCACTGGTGCCAGGCGAGGCTGGCATCGGCCACGGTCGGATTGGTGCATTTTACGTGCCACCTGCACGGAAGCCAGTCGAGGCGGCACTGGCTTCGGCCACGATTCGGATGGTGCTTTTTACGTGCCACCGACACAGAAGCCAGTTGAGGCGGCACTGGCATCGGTTAACTTTTAAAAAGACTTGTTTTTCGATGGATGCCACAACTCCACCTGACAAAAACAAATCTTTGAGAATGTATTAAAACTATTACTTACTGTGAATATAAGCACACTTACTGTGAATATAAGAAGTGTAAGTTCAATTCCCATGTGTACTAATATCCATTTTTCCCATTGCCTAAATATGATACTATTTTCTATAGCCAATAGATGGTGAATGCTTAAAGCTTACTCTTTACTCTCTTTTACTTGTTTCAGTCATTTGACTGTGGCCATGCTGGAGCACCGCCTTTAGTTGACCCCGGGACTTATTCTTTGTAAACCCAGTACTTATTCTATCGGTCTCTTTTGCCGAACCGCTAAGTAACGGGGACATAAACGCACCAGCATCGGTTGTCAAGCAATGCTAGGGGGACAAACACAGACACACATACATATATATATATACATATATACATATATATGACAGGCTTCTTTCAGTTTCCATCTACCAAACCACTCACAAGGCTTTGGTCGGCCCAAGGCTATAGCGGAAGACACCTGCCCAAGGTTTCACGCAGTGGGACTGAACCCGGAACCATGTGGTTGGTCAGCAAGCTACTTACCACACAGCCACTCCTGCACCTTATTATTATTTTTATCGTTGTATTTTGGGATGGTCATTTTTTTCCTGCTGAATAAACCCATGCGCTATATATTTTTTTCTTCACTGGTTTATTACTGTTCTTATTTTATTATTTTAACTCTCATGTCTATTGTCTGGAAATCTTTTGTCACACATCTGTGACCTCTTCAGTGACACTTTTCACTTTCGTGTGTGTCCTTGCTCCACTTGCTCCATTCTGTTCTTCATTTTTATCATTTTATCAGAATACGTACAATTTTGTTTGTTTACTCTTTTACTTGTTTCAGTCATGTGACTGTGGCCATGCTGGAGCACCGCCTTTAGTCGAGCAAATCGACCCCAGGACTTATTCTTTGTAAGCCTAGTACTTATTCTATCGGTCTGTTTTGCCGAACCGCTAAGTTACGGGGACATAAACACACCTGCATCGGTTGTCAAGCGATGTTGGGGGGACAAACACAGACACACAAGCATATATATACATATATACGACGGGCTTCTTTCAATTTCCGTCTACCAAATCCACTCACAAGGCTTTGGTCGGCCCGAGGCTATAGCAGAAGATACTTGCCCAAGGTGTCACGCAGTGGGACTGAACCCAGAACCATGTGGTTCGTAAGGAAGCTACTTATCACACAGCCACTCCTGCGCCTATAAAAATACCCTTGGCAGGATTTGAGCCCATGGCGTAGGAGCCGGATCGATGTTGTGAAGTAGTTTACCCAACGATCTAACCACCCGGCTAATATAATTATAACAATCCTTTCTACAAAAGGCAAAAGGCCTGAAATTTTTGGGGAGGGGAGCAGTTGATTAGATTGACCCTAGTATGCAAGTGGTACTTAATTTATTGACTCCGAAAGGATGAAAGGGAAAGTTGACCTCGGCGGAATTTGAACTCAGAACATAAAGACAGATGAAATACTGCTAAGCATTTCACCCGGCGAGGTAACATTTCTGCCAGCTCACCGTCTTAATAATAATAGGGATGATGAGGTGGAGGATAGTGGTGTAGTGGTGATGATGATAATGATGATGATGGTAGTGGTGGTGATGATGATGGTGGTGGTGGTGATGATGATACTATTAATAATGATTGAATAAACTTAGATAAAATTAGCAAAATCACACACACAAATGAAATATTTCACTAAAACGAAAAGAACACGAAATAATAAACGCATGAATTATCACCATTATTATTATTATTATTATTATTATTATTATTATTATTATTGTTGTTATTATTTTAAAAATACTCAAAAATGAAAAGTTTGATTAAAAAATTGTATACATAATTGACAAATCAACTAATTTATATTTTAAAAATTACTATTACCATCATCATCATCACCACTATTATTACTATTGCTATTTTCTTCTTCTTCATCTTTTTGTCTTTCTTCCTTCTTCTTCTTGTTACCGTTGTTATTATTACCATTATCATTATTATTAGTAGTACGATCACATTAGTATCATCATTAATATTATTTTTGTTACTATTATAAATGCTACATTATTATTATTATTACTATTCTTGAGATTATTATTATTACTACTAATATTATTATTATTAATGCTTTTGTTATTATTAACATCATCTTTACTACCACTGTGGCTGCTACTACTACTACTACTACTACTACTACTACTACTACTACTACTACTACCACTATCATCTTCATCACCTTTATTATCATTATTACTATCATCATTATTATTACTAATACTATTATTATTAATCTTATTAGTATCATTATTATTATTATTATTATTAACATCCTCATAATCTTCACTACTACTACCACTATCATCTTCATCACCTTTATTATCATCATTATTATTACTAATACTATTATTGTTAATGTTATTATTATTATTATCATTATTATTATTATTATTATTATTATTATTATCATCATTATTATTACTATTATTATTATTACTAATACTATTATTATCAATGTTATCATTATTATCATTATTATTATTATTATTATTATTATCATTATTATCATCATTATTATTACTATTATTATTACTAATACTATTATTATTAATCTTATTAGTATCATTATTATTATTATTATTATTAACATCCTCATAATCTTCACTACTACTACAACTATCATCTTCATCACCTTTATTATCATCATTATTATTACTAATATACATTATTGTTATGTTATTATTCTTATATCATTATTATTATGTATTATTATTATTATTATATCATCATTAATTATTACTATTATTATTATTATAATACTATTATTTCAATGTTATCATTATTATCATTATTATTATTATTATTATTATTATCATTATTATCATCATTATTATACACTATTATATTACTAATACTATTATTATTAATCTTATAGTTCATTATTATTATTATTATTATTACATCCTCATAATCTTCACTACTACTACCACTATCATCTTCATCACCTTTATTATCATCTATTATTATTATAATACTATTATGTAATGTTATTATTATTATTATCATTATAATTATCTTTATTATTATCATTATTATTAATGTTATTATTATTATTATCATTATTATTATTATTATAACAACATCCTCATAATCTTCACTACTACTACTACTACTACTACTATCATCTTTATCATTATCATTGTCCTTGTTTTGTTTGTCTTTCTTTCCTTTTCTTGTTTGTTCTTTTGTCTTTTTCTTTTTCTTTTCTCCCCCCCCCCCCCCCGTGCTCCATACTTTGCTTGTAGCATCTCCTCTCCTCAGTCGTCAACTGAAAGAAGGTTAAACGCGTGTAGACAGTTTTATTTCCTTTTTTGGTTTTTTGGTTTTTTGGTTTTTTTGGGGATTTTTTTTTCCCCCTTCTTCGAAGAACAGCTGTGAGCTTTTCAACAAAACAAACACGGAAAAAAAAAAACAAAAAAAAGAAAGAAAAATCCTCTGACAACAACAACAACAACAACTACAGCAACAACAATGCAAACAATATGCATACAACTAAAATATTCAAAAGTGAGAGAAAAGAGCCAAGACAAAAATATGATATTATGAAACTGGTGTAAAAAGTGTATAAATTTAGTTTCAAAAACAGTCATTTGCAGTTGACAAATGATTTCTGCTGCATTTCAGAAACATGAGTGTGGCACTAATCATTTGTGGTTTTAATATATACTAGCAGCATAGCCCGGCGTTGCCCGGGTATATAAGAGCCCCTAGTAGGCAATGACTAATCCCAATCTAGTCCTTTCCCTCTTGGGAATGAAGGCGCATGTGTAGGTTGCAATGTCTTCTCTTCACTCGAATACTTCTGTGCATACGATGTTCCTAGCTGTCCCTTTATGCGATAAAAAGGTCGAGTTGTGTCCCCTAGACAGAAAATGTGTTGCATATAAAAAGCTTAGATTCTCGACCCCATGTCGAATTTATCGATTTTTTTCAGAACTGGGGGAACTTTTCAAAATTTTCGCTGCGTTAGTTTTGAATTATGACATTGGGCTATGTGTGTGTCAAGTTTCATCAGAATCGGTTGAAAGTCGTGGTCAGGGTAAGGGTACAACCTGACAGACACACAGACAGACAAACTGCCGTTTATATATAGAGATATATGTTTAAGTAAATGAATGAATTATCCTAGGATGGATAATTTGGTTAACCGATACCCTGGTAGCAAATTTACGTCAGAAAGCACGGTTGAAGCTACATGATGCTGACATAAGTTCCTTGTCTTTCCTGATGAGAAGACGGCATAATGCACCCTTTATTCCTTCGGAATTAAGAATATGCAGTCTTCGAAACATGTGTCGAGAATAAAGGAATTTTGTTAAATCGTCGTTCGACTCCATTCTTTCATTTATCTATATATATACATCTTTCTTCACCCTTTTCCTTCCGGTTTTTCAAAATGTGACCTCGTGTGTACCGTTGGTGATTTTTTTTTTCCTCTGTCTTCCCTTCTCTGGATCTTTCCTTCTCCTATGTTTCCGACGAAGAGCTCTGCTTGAAACATTAAACCCTCCTCCTTTCATTCTTTCCTGAGCGTCCAATAATACTATATTTGTTCCACGTCCTCGCGTTGTTGTGTTTTTTTGTGCTTTCTTGTTTGGATTAACTTTAACTATATATACATATATCTTTAATCTTTAACTGTGAAGGCACATAATTCTATATATATATATATACATACAAATACAAAATGGGACAAGAATGCAAAACATCCAAATAGACAATACAAAAAACACGGACGGGTCATTCGAAGCTTTTAATCTTCAGTCAAGAACCGGATCATCCTCGGAATTTTGGCTGATTAATCTTGAGATTGCTCCGATCTGGCCAGCTCCAAGGAAAAACTAAGCTACGAGCATTAGATTTCTTGGAAAAAGGATCGAATGTATACTAAACAGAAACAGAAAAACGGACGATGTTACACGTACACCTTATTCTCTTATATATATAAGTGATAATTTTATATATATATCTGTTTCTCTCTGTGAAGGGGCATGGCTCAGTGGTTAGAGTGTAGCGCTTGCGATCGTGAGGTTGTGTGTTCGATTCCCGGACCGGGCTGTGTTCGACTTATAATTTTACTGCATTTCAGACAACGAGTGTGGCACTAATCATTGTGGTCT
>NW_021832493.1:22500-29720 GCF_006345805.1 Octopus sinensis | reverse complement strand
TCTGAAAATCTTCAACTCATATTTGAATAATAATAATGATGATGATGTTAATAATAATAATAATGATAATAATACTAATAATAATAATAATTATGATGATGATGATGTGATGATGATGATGATGATGATAATAATAATAAAAAAAATAATAATAAAAATAATAATAATAATAATAATAATAATAATAATAATAACAATAATAATAATAATAATAATAATAATAATAATAATAATAATAATAATAATAATAATAATAATAATAATATGATAATATAGCAACAACAACAATAGCAAAAATATGAATATTCAGACGGGTAGTCATAATGGATATATTGTGTTTCGTATATTTGTATCTCAGTGCCACTTTGATGGCTTGCATTGCTCTCTGACTCAATCATAATAATAATAATAATAATAATAATTATTATTATTATTATTATTATTATTATTATTATTGTTGTTGTTGTTATTGTTAGTATTATTATTATTATTATTATTATTATTATTATTATTATTATTATTATTATTATTATTATTATTATGATAATGATAATAATAATAATTGTTTCAAATTTTGCCACAACAGTAACCATTCTGAGGATGGTGTTAAGTCAATTACATCGACCTGCAGAGGTATCACTCGCCCATAATTTATTGACCTCGGAAGAACGGAAGGCAACCTCACCAGAATTTGAAATCAGAACGTAGCGATGACAAAGAAGAAGAAGAAGAAGAAGAAGAAGAAGAAGAAGAAGAAAAGAAGAAGAGAAGAAGAAGAAGAAGAAGAAGAGAAGAAGAAGAAGAAGAAGAAGAAGAAGAAGAAGAAGAAGAACAAGAACAAGAACAAGAACAAGAAGAAGAATGTTTGCCAGCCAACGTACACCACTAGTCCAGAAAGAATATAAGAGACGCCACGACAATATAGCCAGTCTGTCTATTGGACACTTTGCTGGAAGTAGGGACTTGACAGAGCAAAAAATTGGTACGACCACAAACCTGAAGTCATTGTCGACCATGATATAGAGAATAGGAAGCCAGACATAGTCTTAATTGGGAAAGAAAACAAACAATACTGGATCATAAATATAGCATGCCCAGCTTACAACAAGGTATGCGATAAGGAAGGAAGAAAAGTTGAGAAATATGTCAGGTTAGCTCGGGAAGTAAAGTAGTTGTGGTCGATAAAAAAGGTAGCAGTAGTACCAATAATTATCGGAGCCCTGGGAATGGTGAGCAAAAATCTCGAGAGGTACGTGGAACAAATAGGGACTGCAATAAGGGTGGAGCACTTGCAGAAAATACCACTGCTTGGAACCGCTCGAATACTCTGGAAGGTGCTCGAAAAATACGATGTGTTACCTTAGTTCATTGGTAGTGAAAAGCTGATACTGTAGTACATCTCCAGCGTTAGAAGCTGTGCAAAGGCAATAATATAATAATAAAAAATATGTATGTATGTATATATATATATATATATATATAAATATATATAATATAAAGTTATATATATGTAATGTATATATATATGTATATATATATGCATATATATATATATATATATATATATATATATGTATATATATATATATATATATATATATATATATATGCATATAGAAACATGTATATATATATATATATACATGTTTCTATATGTATATATATTTAAAGCCATATATATATATTTATACGAATGATACAAATTGTACTATAAGTACTTTGCATTCATTTTAACGGCTTTCTATAAATAAAAACAATGGGTTTTGGCTTTTGGAAGCAATGATATACGCATATTGAAGAGATATATCGGTAAAAAGATGTTTAAGTATTTGTCACTGCAATAATGCCAGAAGAATTCTTTCCGATAATTCAAGGTAACAAATTTCAATGATCCGTATTGATCTTTACAAATTAACGAAAGTGTATTGCTAACGGAAGAAGATGAAGATGATGAAGATGTCCGGTAAAAGCGATTAACGAGATAATACAGATGTACGGTGTATGGTTTCCTGCTTTGCATCTCGTTGGTATGTCCGTTCGGCATATAAATGCATACACATGCCTACATATACACAAACATAGATACATATAGACACATACCTGTATATATATGTATGTATATATATATATATGTGTGTGTATGTGAGTGTGTGTGTGTAAGTATATACTCACACATGCATATATACATACATAATTACGTATAATACGTCTATAAACATATATGGCTATATGTATATACATGTACACCTATACAAATGTACACGTACATATACATATATACATATGCATATATATACATATATATATATATATATATATTTATATTTATGTATTTATATTTATATGTATGTACACACACACTCATACATAATCAATTTGCTACATATGTATATATATATATATATATGCATATCGTGTGTGTGTGTGTGTGTGTGTGTGTGTGTGTGTGTGTGCGTGTTTGTATGCCTGGTTGTGCCTATGCGCGCGCATATATGTTTGCGTGTGTAGTGTGTGTGTGTGTGTGGTGTGTTGTGTGTGTGTGTGTGTGTGTAGTGTGTGTGTGTGTGTGTGTGTGTGTGTGTGTGTGTGTGTGTGTATGTGTGTGTGTGTGTTCGATTACTACAACGAGAATTTTGAAATATAATTGGGAATGTAAGAAAATAGACGATATTAATGTCATCGATAGCCGTCGAGGAACTTGGAATTTCTGAGAGTTTCTCTTAATGAGAAATTGAGAGCAGCTTCGGAGTAAATTTGAGATATTTGGGAATTCATAACTGTATGCAAATGCATGTAGAATCGATGGAGAATATGGCCTTCCGTTGAATCCGTATCGTCCTGCATAATTCGATGGATACTGCGCATATATGAGATGTATATTGGAAATTATACTATGCTGCTAAATTGACTGATGCTTCTAGAGAAAGAATAATTGTTTAGAACAATTCTTTTAAAATTGTTACATTTTGTGATAAAAAGCATATTGTTATTTCATTGGTCATTCTTGAGCGTTTTAGACGAGACAACGTCCATAGATAGACAGACAGACAGACACACACACACACACACACGCACATACACACACTGAGAGACAGGTGGTTAGATAGACAGATAGATAGATATTTGTGTGTGGGTGTGTGGGTGTGGGTGTGTGTGCGTGTGTGTGTATCTGTCTGTGTATATATATTCGTCATGATAGATCGCTAGCCACTTGCCCTTTTTTATTTTCCCTCCTTTTTTATTTCTGTGTTCCTTTCTGTCAAAGAGCGTTGGCTCGAAACGTAAAAGACTTTCTCACTTTTTTTGTAAATTCCCACTTACTATATATATACATATATATATAAATGCGTATATGTGTATAAATATATATATTTATTCATACATGTCCGTGTTCTCCACCCCAACAACACTGCCTGACAACCGTTGTTGACGCGTTTACATCCGCGTATCCTAGCGGTTCGGCGAAAGAAACTGATAGAATAGGTGCAAAGTTTAAAAAAATTATATGTAATTGGGTCGATTCGTTCGGCTAAAATTGTTAGAGGTGGTGCTCCAGCAGGGCCACAGTCTAATGACTGAAACATGCAAAAGGTAATTAACAGATATTGGAGCCTCTATACGGTCTCTTGATCTGCTGGAAATGGTAGCTAAATGTTCAACCAGGTAACATTGTCTTTTCTGACCAAAAGGAACAATAAAATCCTTAATCATTATAATACGATTAAGGATTTTATTGTCTGATCTCCCCAGCTGGTATTAACCGGAAGTTTAACAAAATCAACAGGAGTCGCCGGATGGGTGGTTGAGAAGCTTGATTCCAAGGCACGTGCTCTGGGGTTCAGTCCCGCTACACAGCACCTTGTGCAAGTGTCTTCTACTGTAGCCACAGGCCGATAATGACCTTGTGAATGGATTTGGTAAACTAAAAATGGTAATAATATCGTCGTATATAAATATATGTGTGTGGTTGTATGTTTGTGGGGGGTCTATCTGTGTCTCTGTGTGTATGTATGTGAGTGTGTGTGTGCGTGTGTTTGTGTACATGTATGTGTGTATCTTTGTGTTTGTGTCTCGTCACCGATTAACAACCGGTATGGGTTTGTTTAAGTCCACGTAATATAGCAGTTCGGCAAAAGGAGACCGATAGTATAAGTACTAGGCTTTAAATAAGTATGGTGATGATTAGTTCGACTAAACCCGTTATTCCGGTCCCCCAGCGAGGCCGCAGTCCAATGACTGGACCAAGTAAAGGATAAAAGATAAACCAACTGATATGCTCTATCAGTTGGAGCTAAACCAAAACAATCATCACGTGATCTATTCGTCAGTACTAACTAGGAGCGAAATATAAAAATAGTCACCACCTGGCAATATATAGAATTATTTGAGGAAAGTCCAAGAAGGGTTAAAAGAAATTCCAGGGCACTCGCCTCTAATCACGTGTTCGCCGTAACTTGGAAATTAGCTCAAGTAGTCTGCACGACAGGAATAAATCGAAGAAAGTCTTATTCTGATAGTTTACAGAATCGATAGAAAGATTTTCTGTACAAAGGGGGAAAAATGTCTAAAGAATTAAAAGAGCCAAAGATAAAGAATAACGGAATGGTAATAAATAAGATTACGTGGAGAATATCTAGATGAAACGCAGAAGTGACTTAGAAGTAATCATAAATGTTAGATAGAGAGTAAATCTTGTGACGAAAGAAACCGCAAACTTAATTATAAACATTGCCGGAACATGCGGCCGGAACTAGTTTAGATGGCAAAAAGATATCAAATGAAGAATATGGGGAGACGCAGCAGAAATAATTAAACATTTGGTTAGTGAATGTTGCAAAATGGTCCGAAGAGATAACAAAAAGCCATAAGTGAAAGTGAAAGTAAAAGAAGAAAATATTAACGTGGATCTACGTACGAAATATAGTATGAGTATGAATGGAAATTGTTGTTTTTCAATATTGTAAGTATGGCTGCTGCGTGGTTTGAGATGTTTTCTTCGAAAAGACGGGTTTTCGTGTTCGATTCCATTACGCGTCACATTCGACAAGTGTCTTTTATGCCATAGTTTTGGAATGAGAGAAGCCTAGTGAATATCGTTATGAAGATGGAGTCTATATATCGGATGGATTATATTTTATCCTGTGTTTTGTAGAGAAGACTTAATATAATGCTGTCTATGTTGTTTGGCTTAGTAGGACAGAGTGAAGCATAAACTAGATTTTTCAGGCTGAATGAGAACAATTATTCATAAAAACTTCATTCATGGAGTAGGCCAAAGTGAATGAATAACAGGATCGATACATAACACAATTTCATTGAGATCAAGGAAAGGAAGTAATATGAGTGGTTGACAAACGGAGATGTTTAAAAAAGAGCATCCCTATTGTTCTATAAAGTATGAGTCATTGAAAGGAGAACAGAGACTGAAATTGTCCAAATGAATAAATACAGTTCTTGAGACGACGAATGCTTCATAGAAAGCTTGTACTGTTTCAGCCGTAAAACCTTTCGATATCGTTCATATTTCTAGAATATTTTCAAAGGTACGCGTAAATTTAGGAAACAAGCCAGACTTCTGTACTTCTATTTCGTTCGGTGTGTATAGACAAAGTGAAGGGGAAATAGAGCATATGTTTTCATATATGGATTCATAAATTTGATTTTCATTGGTTGCGACAACAAGAAAATACCCTAAGATGCACTGATTTGACCAATCAGAAACACCTTTAATCATGACAGTAGTCGGGTTCCAACTAGTGGTATATTAAGTATTTTACAGATTATTCTAGAAGGGGGGAAATGATAATAAATAAATTTATAAAATTGGAGTCGAAGGTCGGACAAGACATTGCCACGAGCCGGATATTTGGTAGTTTTGACTCCATCTCATCCATTTGGTTTCACCACTTGGAACTTTAGCGATGTCCTCTTCGGTCTTTAGTCTGAAAATGAATTCCTCTTTTTTCGAATAGCTCTGTAGGCCTTGAAAAATGAAAGATCTTGAGCACTGTCCTTGCTTCTCTACCGGTGGCTTAAATTTTTTTTAATGATACTACTGCACTCGCCGTTGATTCTACAGTCAGTTGCTTAACATCTTTAGCAAATGAAATATTATTATACAGCACGGAATTTTGTCAGTGAACAGGTCGCGGTCTCATTGCGACGAAAATATTTTGACAAATTAAAATTCAAATGTGAATCTAACAGATTTTGTGTGTTTCTTAAATGGACTATAAGCACCTACCACGCTGCAATTGTTTTCGTTCCAGCACACGATCTCAGATCAGGTCACTTGCTATGAAAGTACATCTCCGTAATATTATTATCTTTCACCATATATTTACTCTTTTCTACACATCACAATAAAAAGTAAATTTCAACTATGTCTAGCAGGACAAACATGTTATCAAGCATCTCACTTCCATTGGATATTGCAAGCATATCAAAATCTTAAAACACACAATACCCCTATATTTTCGCGCAGCATATCAATATATATGATACTATTTACCATTGAATATCATGTCGAAAATCACTGTATGATGCATCGTATATAATATCATGTCACACTATATATAACATCCTACACTGAGACTGATATTTATTGAATATTTCCTGTATAGCACAGTATCTTATATCGCATAATACAACGAATATTATAACATTTATATCATTTGGGTCTCTCTAAAGTAAAATATATATCATCATTAATACCACGTTTGTTTAGCAATCGTCATACTCACTTGACAATGACTTAATATCCACATATTCATGTGTCACCGTACGTGCGTGCTGCATTCATCTGTGTGCTTGCGTGCGTGTAGTGGGATGTATGTGTGGTGTATATGTGATATTAGACACGCGATCACCGTTCCTTGTTAGCAACATAATCAGTGACAGATAGAGAGGTACGGAGAAGACGTCATCCGATATAATGAGTTAAGTCACAGCAGCCGTGGGGTGGGGGGAAGACGGTGTTGGGAAACAACACCAGCAAAAGCAGAGTCCCCCCCCCACACACACACACGCTGACACTTCTATTAGTGAAACGTAATTGATGGCGACGACCACGACAATGATGAACGATCGTGATGATGATGATGATGACGACGACGATGATGAGGATAATGATGATGATGATTAAATGGTAGTGATGATGATGATGGTGGTGGTGGTGGGGGTTGGCGGCGGTAATGAAGATGACGGCGACAACGACGACG
>NW_021832493.1:17500-20000 GCF_006345805.1 Octopus sinensis | reverse complement strand
TTTCCCGTAATGTAGCGCCGCCGTTCAGCGACTGAGCGACTGCGATAAGCTCTGAATTATGTCTGACGGTGAAAAATCAGCCATTTTTTTCCTAATCCACAAGACGCTAAACTCAAAGACAATTTATCGCAGGTATTGTCAGGTGCTACGTATTAGCAATTTACCTCTAGAAAATTATTATTTTTTACCATTTATTATTATTATTATTATTATTATTATTATTATTATTATATTATTATTATTACTACTACTACTACTATACTACTACTACTACTACTACTACTACTAATACTACTACTACTAATACGACTACTACTACTACTACTACTACTAATACGACTACTACTACTATTATTATTGTTTCCTTTTCTTCTCTTTATTTTCTTCGTTCATTCCAGCTTTCATTGTCTCAAACTTTGATTTTCGCGTTTGTCGTTTCCTGCTGTAATTTCTTTTCAACATCTCAAAACTTTAAATCTGTGCTTCAAACCAACTTCACAACAAAATACTCCTGTTACTGCTGCTGCTGCTGCTGCTGACACTGCTGCTTTCGCTGCTGCTGCTGCTTGTACTACTACTATTACCACTATTAATGCTACTACTATTACAAAAGCCACAGCTTCTGCTGCAGTCGCTAAAACAACAACTACTACTACTACTACTACTACTACTACTACTACTACTACTACTACGATTACTATAGCTGCTAAAACTGCTGCTACTACTACTATAACTAAAGTACTACTACTGCTACTACTACTTATATAGCTGCTAAAACCACTACTACTACAGCTCTGCTGCTGCTACTATTTTTACAACTAAAGCTGCTGCCACTACTATTTCTACTACTACTACAGCTGCTAAAACTACTACTACTACTCCTACCACAGCTGCTACCACTACCACTTCTACTACTACTTATGATGTACTTGCTTTCATATTATTCTCATTAGTGTTACCTATTATGGATCAAATATGGCGAGCTGACCCAACTGCATTATCATCTTTTTTCTTCATTTCGGCTTTCCATTCTGCGCTCAAATGCCGCCGAGATGGACTTCCCCATTTTAGAAAAGAACGAGAAGGGTCGACTCTAGTCTGGAACGAGTGCAAATTTATGAATCGTGGGATGTTCTAATGCGCATCTGTCGCAGCCTCGACGATAGTCCTGAAAATGTTGTGAAGTTGCTTGATCGCTACGCGTTTTGTGAGAATGGCTCGGTCCTATTTTTCCCCCAGGGGCTGTAGGTATGTATTTTAGCTTCCTGAGTTGCTACGGTACAACTACGATGGAAGCAGTAGTTGGACTTGAGAATTCTGATTTTTACTTATGCAATAGATGTGTGAGTAGATGGCTAAGATAAGGATTTTAGCTACTCGATTAGAGGTACGGATCTTGACGAATATAAAAGGTACCCACTCGTCGGTAGGTACGTGTGTATGATGAGTTAAATACCGTGATCACACGTAGACTATGATCAGAAGGAAAATACCACTCAAAGCGATTTCAATCTCTGATATATGTATACATACACACACATATACAGGGTGGTGCAAAAGTTTGGACCAATAGGCAACAAGTTCTGCTCTTTCTGAAATCGTTAGCTTTTCTGCCATATCTACTGATATGAAAGACAGATACATAAAATTAGATTTGATAAATATATGATCAAAATCATGTTAAAGATAAGAAATACTTTTTTGTAATTTCTCTATGGGTCCAGACGTATGCACCAATCTATGTATATATATATATATATATATATATATATATAGAGAGAGAGAGAGAGAGAGAGAGAGAGAGAGAGAGAAAGATACATGCATATATTGATAGAGAGAAAGATACATACATACATATATATATATATATACAGAAAAACAAACATGCAGTAAGCAAACAAACAAACAGACAGATAGATCAATAGATAGATTTCTGTTGAAGAGCGTAGGCTCAAAACGTAAAAGACTTTCTCACCTTCCCAAGCGTCATACTAATACACCAGTTTGTTGTTTATACGCCTGTCTTCAAATTTTGTGTTTCTTTAATTTTCAACAGGATAGATAGATAGAGAGAGAGAGAGGGGGGAGAGAGAGATTGATATCTGTAAAATTTTATACCTCATAATGAATGTTTTATTTCAGATGCCCGGACAAACGGACAATTGAATGATGATAATGATGATGATTATGAGGCAAGTGTCTTCTACTATAGCTTCGGGTCGACCAAAGCCTTGTGAGTGGATTTGGTAGACGGAAACTGAAAGAAGCCCGTCGTATGTATAAATATATATATATATGTGTGTGTGTGTGTGTGTGTGTGTGTGTGTGTGTGGTGTGTGTGTGTGTGTTTGTATGTCTGTGTTTGCACCCCCCCACCAACATCGCTTGACAACCGATGCTGGTGTGTTTACGTCCCCGTAACTTAGAGTTTCGGCAAAAGAGGCCGATAGAATAAGTACTAGGCTTAAAAAGAATAAGTCCTGGGGTCGATGTGCTCGAC
>NW_021832493.1:0-12500 GCF_006345805.1 Octopus sinensis | reverse complement strand
ATCATCATCATCATCATCATCATCATCATCATCATTATCAATAGCATTGTTGTAATTATTATTATTATTATTATTTAGTATTATTATTATTTATTATTATTATTATTATTATTATTATTATTATTATTATTATTATTATTATTATTATTATTATCATTATTTTTATCATTATTCAGTAGTCTTATTTCTATCACGTGCTTTCATTGCACTACCGAGCGTAGCGCTATGGGCCCAGGGTGTGTGTTGTGGCTTGTTGTGGTACTCTTATTTTCATTGTAGTGAAGGTGCTTTACGTAGCATGTGTGCGGTAGCTAGTAGTGCTATTTTTTGTATGTTATGGTGTTTTTGCTATGCATTTGTCTGAATGTTCTTTTTTGTATATTAAAAGTCTTTCTGTTTCTTTTACAAAAATATTGCCATCTGTTGATGTTGATACATCGATTAGAAAGCATTTTTTCTTGGTGATCTCTGACAACTATATCCGGCTGTTTGCCTTAATTTCTCTATCTGTGTGTGTTAGCATATCTCATATTATGGTTGCTTTCTCATTTACTGTGACCTTTCTGGGGCCTTATCATTATTATTATTATTATTATTATTATTATTATTATTATTATTATTATTATTATTATTATTATTATTATTATTATTATTATTTCATAGTGCGTTTTAATATTGTTAGTAGGTATTTTATCTTAATCTTTGATGACAACACGTTTCCCCAAATCTCGAGAATATTCCTTAAGATCCTTGCAGAATATAAGATAGGACTTTTTCTGTTGGTCAACAATGCTAGTTTCAATTCCAGTGTCTTTCAGCGTTTCAGGAGTTGTGTTAAATGCACCGATTACTACAAGAATAATTGTTGTTTTCGTCTTCGACAGTCTCCTCACCTCTATGGAGTGATCCTAAGATTTTTCATTTTCTTCCCATTTCATAGGGAATTACAAAATCTATGATCCTACACTGTCCTCTATGATCCTATCCGGCCTATTTATTTCAGTAGTAAGGTCAGTCGTTATGGGAAAACCTCACAGGATATTGTAATTTTCATTTTCTATTACAGCCTTTTGTTGGTGTTCATACTAATATTCCAACGTTTTGAAGCCACACACACCGCTAACATCCCAATGCACTTTTTTGCCTACATAGTCATGCATGCGTTTATACTCCTTTTGTGCTGGCACACTGCACTCACTCAATAGCTGATTGATACTTCCGTCTCCTTTCCTGCAGACTCTACATTTTCTTTCTGAGTTTTGTCGATCTTTGCCATTACCAGATTTGTTCTAAGTGTTTGTTCCTGAGCGACTATAATTAGCATTTCTGTCTCTCGTTTCGAGTACCCGTCCGTCAGCCAGAGCCAGCAATCATTACTTCCGACGTCCTCGGTATGTTGCATGAATTGGCCATGAGGTTCTATTTATTTCTATTTCTTTGTTCTGTTGTTCTTCCATTTCTTTTTGAATTCTACTACTGTTTCGGTCATTTTTTGTTGGGGAGGGGTATCTGCGTTTAGTAATCCCCTGCTACCTTCATATCTTGGTAGGTAGGTATTGCTTTTAAGCAGGAGTGCACTATACTTTGTGAACTGTACTTTCTAGTTCTTCTATCCAAGTACTGTAGCTCGACCATTGTCCATTTCAGAAAGGGAGCAGAGTACTTCAATACGGGCATAACCCATGTATTTATGGTTTAATGATATTTCCTACATTTAATTTTGTTTCGAGCACTTTCCTAATTCTCTTCTACACTTTATTAAATTTCTCCCTCATTTCTCTATCCATCATCCTATCGTGTTGCAGCATTCCTAGATATTTCTATCCCTCATTATACCACAGCGATCTAATGATTTTGTCTTGTGGTAATTTTATGCCATCAGTGTTTACCTTCCGCCCTCTCTTCATAATTAGTAAAACGCACTTATTTATGCCAAACTGCCTTCCATTATCTTTATTAAATACTCTCACTATTTGGATCAATGATCCAAAGTCTATCTCAGTTTTTGTATTCAGCTTAAAGATCATCCTTATAAAGTAAGTGATTTATTCGCGTCTTCAATATGGTAAACACTTGCACGTCCGGATTCTTTCAAATACTTGTTACGGTCAACGTTGTTGACTATTCTTTCACTCTTTATTAGGTTCCGGAATTCTGCAAAATATAACATTCGATATGCCCTGTTCGTCAGTATGAAAGCAGCGACCAGCAAAGCTTGCTTTGCATTGAGCAATAATACCAGAGACACAAATGGAACGTGTCCATTAATCTCCTTTTTGGTCTTGCGTTTCCACCGCAAGATGTTTGCAGTACCTGCGCGAGGCCTTGTGTAAATGCATTCAAAACGATCTTCATTTCAGATCAGTTTAAAATCTGATCATGTTCATATATGAGATGTTTTGAGCCCTCATACAAATCTCAGTGTACGTATCAACGAGATATGATCTTCAAGCTTTTGTTTAAATCGTCTTCAGTTCGTAAACTCGAAGTTTCCAGTTAATCCGTAGCTTCATATGACAGCAAGTTTCTTTTTGTTACACTGGCGTACCTTTAAGGTTCAGTAAATGTTCCAAGCGTTGTTACTTTTGTGTATTTATGAGCTACTCGCTGTCACTTCTAATAACAAACTTATATGCAGGTGATATCCTCTTTCACACTTTCGTAACCTTTCTTTCCCAGGTGTCATCCACATGCAATCTAGACTCCACACGGAAAACACACATTACTTCCCAGATCAAGGACCTTGCATACATCACTCAAGAATGACAGGACAACCTGGAAATGCAGTCATCAATCCTTTTTGACTTCATAGCTCACTCGGGAACAAGTAAAAAAAAATATGCTATCGTGCTTCACAAAGAAAGTTATAAAAATACCGTTTTAAATTTTAAATTTATGAAAAAAATATATATATAACAATCTATTGCTTGCTTAGTTTCGTAAGTCGTACGTGAGTATAACAAAATTATGATGATCACATTTTCTATGACACTCAAGAACCTGAATTGATTTTCTGAAACACGAAATTATATTTTTCAGTATATACAACACACTTAGATTCTGCTTTTCTGCGTCATTGTCGCAATAATAATTTAGTTGCAAACATGGCGAGAGGCCACCGTAGCGCAAGGGATTACGAAGAAAGGAAACAAAGGGGCCAATAAATTCAGATGTCGATTGACAGAAAGCTTGAACAGCTGAATATCTGAGACCAGAGGAAAACGTGACGTTGGTAGGGAGTTCCAGAGAGCAACAGTTAGAGGAGAGAGACTATTTGAATAAAAGGATTTATGATTAACAGGAAGCTGAAAAGAGAAATGTTGTGTCTAAGAAGAAAAGTGGGTGTCACGGCCGGAGGTGTTGACAGAAAGTACTAAAAAAAAAAAATCATCAAAGCAATGAACACAGATTTAGAGACACTGGACGAAGACGACACACATCATAGAAACTTGTTTTTTTTTTGTTATATGGCTTTTTTTTATATTATTTTATTTCTTATAATCGTTTGACTGTGGCCATGCTAGAGCACCGCATTGAAGTGTTTTTGGTGGATATATAAATATAATTTTGAACCTGGGTTCTCATTCCTAAGGTATTTTTCGATGTTATTATTATTATTATTATTATTATTATCATCATCATCATCATCATCACCATCATCATCATCATCATCATCATCATCATCATCATCATCATCATTATTAGTGTTCAGGTCACTGCCTGGAGTCGAACTCGGAGTCCTGGGGTTAGTAGCCCGTGCTCTTAACCACTACGCCATATGCCCATGAGATACTAACCCCAAGATTCCGAGTTCGATTCCAGGTAGTGACCTGAATAGTAAATTCTTTATTTGTGAAATATCCTGACATACATATACATACACATATACAAGCATATATCCACATAAAAATATACATAAATATATGTTACATACACACAAACACTGGTTTGTACGTTTCTATATATCTATCATTCTCTACGTTATTTGCTTCCTCTTTCGCTCTTTATCTAAGGCTACATCTTAATGTGCGTGTCATAGATACTTGTGATGGTCATAACCGACATGACGCTTCCCTCAGTTCCACTCGTTCACAGAGGAAATAGAAATAATCAACAACAACAACAACGACAACAACAGCAATGATTTTTAGAAATATTCTTGGATTTCAAGAAAGTCACCTCTTCATTTAGCCGATGCCGTATCTAAGTATGTCACCAGTTTCGTTCACGGTCAAAATAATAGCTAATAGTTTGTTTGTTTTAAAAACATATAGGGGTTGTCGTGGGATTGCGTTACAACGCATACATATGAAATGGTCCTTAAAAGCATGATCTGAAAAATAAAGTATATATAAAAAAAAACTAAACAATATACGCTTGACTTACAGTTATATATTTAAGAGATGAGGAATTATGTACATTATTTACATTTGGCGGATATTTGTCCGTATCTTGTTTGTTATTAACACAACGTTTCGGCTGATATACCCTTCAGCCTTCCTCAGATGTCTTGGAGAAATTTCTAACCTGGCTTCTCCTTCCTTAGGTATTTTTCTATGTTATTATCATTATTATTATTATTATATATTATTATTATTATTATTATTATATATTATTAATTATTATTATTATTATTATTATTATTATTATTATTATTATTATTATTATTATTATTATTATATTATTATTATTATTCAGGTCACTGCCTGGGATCGAACTCAGAGTCTTGGGGTTACTAGCCCGTGCTCTTAGCCACTACGCCATATGCCCGTGGGCTACTAACCCCAAGATTCCGAGTTCGATTCCACGTTGTAACCTGGATAATAATAATAATAATAATAATAATAATAATAATAAAATAATAATAATGATAATAATAATAAAAGTAATAATAATAATAATAATAATAATAATAATAATAATAATAATAATAATAATAATAGTAATAATAATAATAGTAATAATAATAATAATAATAATAAGAAGAAGAAGAAGAAGAAGAAGAAGAAGAAGAACAACAACAACAACAACAACAACAACATCGAAAAATACATTAGGAATGAGAACCCAGGTTCAAAATTTCCTCAAGACACCTGATGAAGGCTGGAGGGTATATCAGCCGAAACTTTGTGTTAACAACAAACAAGATGAGGACAAATATCCGTCAAATGTAAATAATGTAAATAATGTATATGCTTGATTAATAAGAATTTAGAAACTTTCAAAGTATGAATTTTTTATTACTACTTTAGTAGGGGAATAGTGAATCTCGAATCAGATAAAGCTATAAATGATAGCGTGAAACGATTGTGTAACAACCATTTTGAATAGGAAGGATTTTGAGATTAAATTCAGTTTCTCGACTTTTCACAATCTGAGTTACCCATCAAATGGTGAAAGGTTTTAAGGTAAAATGTGAAACGTGGCCTTTATGACTACCATCGGGTCAGAAGTATTCAGAATCGGAGCTGAGGTTTTCAGTCGCGGTTGGCAGTCTTTGTTTGTAGCAAAATTCTCTGTTATTCGACCAGAATCCAACTTTGTTATTGATTAATGCGTTAATTTAACTATATGTGCAGAACTTTGTAAATAAATAGTTAATTTAACTTTTCAGATTGAAGATAATTTCTTGCAAGAGAAACAGAGACAGAGATCGATCGATCGGTAGATAAAAGAGAGAGAGAGAGAGAGAGAGAGAGAGAGAGAGAGAGAGAGAGAAAGAGAGGGAGAGAGAGAGAAAGAGAGGAGAGAGAGAGAGAGAAGAGAGAGAGAGAGAGAGAGAGAGAGAGAGAGAAATGATGGAGAGACAGTGAGAAATAGAGTGAAGTGGGATAGGAAACATGCAAACATGGCGGTTGGGAATGGGTGAGGAGAAAATGATTATTCGAAATATGAAAGACGAGCGATAAAAAGCAACGTAGAAACATGGAAAGAAATTTAGAGAAAAATGGACGCAATGGTAACAGAAATAAAACGAAACAAACCAAGAGAGTAATATAAGGGTGTGTTTGTGTATGTGCACGCATCAGAGAATATGTGTGCGCAAGCGAGCACTTGTGTCAGTGTTTTTGTACATCAGGAGAGTTAGTTATATGACCATAACTTATGACTCCTATTCAGAGATATATAAATATATATATATATAATATATATATATATATATATTATATATATATATATATATATATATTATATATATTATATATATATATATATATATATATATATATATATATATATATTATATATATATATATATATATATGTATGTAGTATGTATGTATGTTATGTATTATTATGTATGTATGTATGTGTGTGTGTGTACGTATGTATGTATGTACGTACATATGTATGTATATATACATGTATATATAGGTGTATATATATATATATATATATATTATATACATATCCTATATATATATGCGTGTGTGTATAGAATCATACATAGATATAATCATACATAAACATATGTAAGTATGAATGCATATATATATATATAAATATATATGCATGCATCAATATATTGATATATGTGCATAGATAGATAGATAGATAGATAGATAGATAGATAGATAGATAGATAGATAGATAGATAGATAGATAGATAGATAGATAGATAGGTATATAGATAGATAAACAGATATACATGCATACACGCATACATACATACTTACATACATACATACTCTTTACTCTTTTACTCTTTTACATATATACGTACATACATACATACATTAATATACCAACACAAAAGGAGGGAGCGAAACTAGATAGAAACTGAAAGCGAGAGAGGGTGACGAGTTGAGGGGAAAAATAGAAAAAAAATTGTGAAAGAAGCAGAAATTATTGGACATATAAATGAACAGAGGAAAATTTACTTTATTCCTAATTAAATTTGGAAAAACAAATTGACAATCTCCACGAAGAAAATATCAAATTTATCCAGTTGGCCTCTTTTGGGATTATTTCCTCAATATTTGCTGAGTCAGAACAAAATGGAAGAAATATATGCAGAATTGTGCAAAATACTACGAAATAAGAGCTTTGTTCTGAATCGCCATGATTCGAGATTAATGGCGCACACATGCAACGACGTTTCATGTAAATACGCATACAGACTAAATTGCAAACACTTTTATACTCATATAACTGCAAACATATACGCGAATAAGTCTTACATATAAAAGCATGCATAATATAAGCATATCTACATATATACACACATATAAATATATATATATATACGTGTGCATATATATATATGTATATATATATATACATATATATATATATGCACATGTATATATATATACATATATGTATATACATGTGTGTGTATGCATATAATTATATATATATATATATATATGTGTATGTATATATAATATACGTGTACATATATGTATATATACATGTGTATATATATACATATATATATATATATATATATATGCATGCATATATACATATGTATATATAAATGTAATATATGTATGTATGTGTGTATTTCTCTTTCTTTCTCTTTCTCTCCCTCTCTTCCTCTCTGTTTCTCTCTCTCTCCATCTTTCTCTTCGTTCCCTGTATTTATTTGAATATATAATAAACCGACGCTAAAACAGTGTGCAAACTTCCATATATGTAGGAAGAGAAAGGGGTCGAGAGAATTAGAAAGAGAAAGAGAGAGAAAAATTACTAAAGAGGGAATAAAGAGATGGCGCATGCGTAGGAAACTTGGCGTGGAGGGGTAAAACGACTGAAGAGATAAAGTCATGATGGAGAGGAAAACAGATTAGAACCAAGTTCCAACTCGATGGAATGGGAAAAAATGGAATGTGAGAGTAAAATGGTGAGATAAATTGATAGATCATGTGAGAGCCAGAGAACTAGATGAGGGGGAGGAATGAGAGGGGGAAGGGGAGGGGGAGAAGAAGGGGAAAATGTGTGTGCATATGTGTGGGTGTGTACGAAGATTGATAGATAGATAGCTTCGTTACTATGCCAACAGTCCGGATACTTACTGATCAGACCACTTATGTTGTACCACTATTCTATATTTATATGTATATATATATATATATACAAACACACATACATACATACATACATACATACATACATACATACATACATACATACATACATACGTATACGCACGCATACACACACATGTCATGCTATACATACATACACACACATATGAGTAGAGAGAGGTGTAGTATGTACGCAAATAAGCATACAGACATTGCGCTCAGATTTGATATATAGATACCGACAGTGTATAGGTCTTGAAAAAATTACAAAAATCGATTGCAGGTGAAAATGCGATCGATAAAGCCGTAGGAACGTGCATTTGTACGCGCAAGTACATCAGCTGTTGCATTGTACTTACTGGTACTTTAAACTCTTCGGTTGCATAATTGTGTGAATAAAATCGTTTTTCTTTGGAATAGAAAAAAGTCTATCTTTATTTCTTTTGCTGGTGTCTCAAATATAGGTTAAATCAGTGTTTCTCAAAGGGGAGGCCTATGGGACGGTCGGACAAGTTGTTTTGCAAAAATTTGGTTTAAATGTTTGACAACTCAGCACCGTCCATTGGATGGGAGGAGCGTTTTGCTCATATGTAAGTATATGCATATATCTATATATAAATGTGTGTGTGTGTGTAGTGAGAATTTACAAAAAAATCAAAAAACAAAAGACAGGTGTGTAAACAACAATCAGATGTATTAGTTTAACGCTCGGGAAGTGAGAAAGTCTTTTACGTTTCGAGCCTACGCTCTTCGACAGAAAGGAACACAGAAATAAACAGGGAGAGAAAACAGAAAAAGGTATAGTGGCTAGCGAACTATCATGTATGTATGTATTTATATATGCATGTATGTATGTATTATTTTTCATGCACGTATGTATGTGTGTACATATATATATACATATGTATATGTATATGTGTATATATATGTGTATATATGTATCTATGTATGCATCTTGGCATGCATGCATTACCTATTTATATATATACATATGTGTGTATGTGTGTGTGTGTGTGTGTGTGTGTGTGTGTGTGTGTGTGTGTGTACCTTCATGAATCCAGTAGTCGGGACCAGGCTCGGGAGTTCCAGAGCATCATCGCTTAGACCTTGTATTTGTTCCACGCTTATTCAAGCCAAGAGTAGTTGTACCTGACCTGTCGTGTCCCAGCTGTGGCTTAATTACTATATTGGCATCTGAGAGTGAAGGACCATTAATTCTCGTCACAACTTCCTTCAGGAAGAAGGTAAACCCGTATGGATAAAGGTCGTCTTGACTTCTGTTGCGTCACTGGGTTTGTACTTGATAATGCTCAAGATTTATTTCTGTGCTGTGCCACATCTTATTCACTCAAAGCGAAGGAACTTCTTGGACTCTCGATTCTAGGACGTGGCCTTACTTGGTCAATAGTATATGTTATATATATGTATATATATATATATCTTTGTGTGTCTTTATGGTTTTGTCTTTTCGTCTTTGTATATATGTATATATATATATATATATATATATATGTACGTAAGTATGTATGTATGTATGTATGTATGTATATATGCATGTATATATGTATGTATGCAATTATGTATGTATATAAAACATGTATGTATGTATGTATGTATGTATGTATGTATGTATGTATGTATGTATGTATGCATACAAGGACTTTTCGAAGAAAAATACGATCGTAGATTCCTAGTAAATCACAAGTACTTATTTCATCCGCTTCCGATTAAATAGCTAAAATACTTCCTTCTTAAATCCGTATTGTATATATATCATGAATCTAAGATATATTGGAATGAACGTTCGACAAGAAGGTCAAAGTGACATCAAGCGCCATATTGCTCTTGTATGAAAATCCTTTTTGTTGTGGCATTGAAATTAATTAAATTAGGAACAACGTTTTTTTTTACATACATATTTAATGTGATTTTATCTTGTATTATTTTATCTGATAAATATACATACATACATACATACATGCATACATACATTTATATATATATATATATATATATATATATATATATATATATATATATACATATATAGACATACATACACATATGTATATGTATTCTTTTCTCTTCTTGTTTTATTTATTTATATGTTGGTTTTTTGGCATCCAATCCCTAGACTTATAAAATACATTGATAACCATTATACTATTCCGGTACCGTCATTATCGTTAGGAATAATCGAAAATATCTTCATATATATAATGAATATTGAACGGGAAACTATCACGGATGATATGGTCCATTGTCTTTCATAAATAGAGATTTCCGAAACTCAAAACGTATTCACCATTTTTAAATGTATTTTCTTTTTGTAGTTGATAAAGCGAATCCAAATTCACTGTTGTGCAACGCTTCCAGCAAAAAAAAGGAGGGGAGAGAGATAGGGTAGGCGTAGGTTTGAGGGTTGAGTGATGGGGTAGTTAGGGAAGTGGGGGGGCGCCCATAATCATGAATCTATTTCTTGAAAAACATCAATGCCAGTTAATTATCGATTTCCTTAACGGCGGCTATAGCTTTCGAAGTAACAAAGCCAAACGGCAAATACCCAACCACAAATCTGTCTACCAGTCAGCCTGACACAGACAACCAGGCCTCTCTCTCTCTCTTCTCTCTTTGATGCAATGCAATTTTTTGTTGTTGTTGGTATGTTTGTATGTTTGTATATTTCTATATTTGCTGTTTTGTACTGTTTTTGTTTATCTTTTCTTTTATTTTATTTAATTCATTTCGTTTTAATTTCATCTTCTACATTCAGAATTGGGTTATTATAAATGAGAACAATAATCTATGATGCAATGAAGACGCCGTGAAACAAGGAAAACCGCTCCGACATTATCATCAGAAAAATATTATAATAAACTTGTAATTTGATTATCGTTTAATCGTATATTTAAAACAAAAACTGGTTATATTCCTGAGTTTTTTTTTTTTCTTCAAAGAAGATTCCATCCGTTTTTATTCTACTTTTTCCAGTAATATGTATTTTAAAATAATGTATTGCTAATCAGGTTTACTCTTCATTCATGCCTGGTATGGAAACACGTTTCTCTACTGCGATATTTGTTCGGGACTTTTTGTTTATTATTTGTGAGTTGATATACGTTCTTCAAATCCATGTATGTATGCTTTTCAAATCTGAAACGCAGAAGTAATCTTTATGTAGATATAACTCTGCTACGATATAGAGAAATATTTTGTATATAGTAAAACTACCGAGAATCTCCATGTTAGGAAAGAGATATACCAAAGCAATAATCTTTGCTGGAGACTTCGAGAAAGTTCCTAGTGCTAGCGGCGGCATGACGAGCATGCGCATTTATCTGAGCTTTTTATCGAAACCTATAAATACACATATAAAAAAGAGATACATGCCCACACCCACACACATCCATGTGTGGGAAAGACTGTGCGTGGAGCGCACCTGATTATTTGTATGTATATATTATATATATATATATATAGATAGATAGATAGATAGATAGATAGATAGATAGATAGATAGATAGATAGATAGATAGATAGATACATATATATATATATGTATATATATATATTCAATGCAGGTAGAATCAACAAAAAATTATTCCATCAAGTGAGAGATAAGTATCATATATATATATATATATATATATATATATATATATATATATATATATATATATATATATATACACATATATATATACACTTGTACACTTGTACTTGTTTCAGTCATATTACTGTGACCATATATATATATATATATACACATATATTTGTATATGAATACTTATGTTATATATACTTATATATATATGTATGCATGTATGCACGCATGTATGTAAATATACTTGTCAATATGCTTGCATATATATTTGCCAAGCATGTGTATTTCACCATCTTCGTGTTTCTCACTGTAAACATGCAAATGCGAGTATATATATATACATACATGTATGCATACATACTCATTTAAGAGTGTGTTTTGTGTATACGCGTGTTGATCTGTGTTGATGTGTGTATGAATTAGTGTGCATGAGTTTGCACGTGTATATAAAACTGTCAGTGTGTAGATACCAAGAGACCAATCCATTATTGGTAGCTTCTTAAAGCATCACGTGATGTGATCAATATTCTTCAGTGGAACCAGGTTAACATAATTGATAGCTGTAGAATATGGTAATTCAGATGGAATTCCTTTCGAGATGAAGAGATCAATAGGTCATAGAAACAATATCTCAAATATTAGGGAAACATTTATTTTTTCCTAATATTGTAAAAAGGATTATAAAATTTCGTGAGAGAATTTTGCCATTTTCTTTAAGTTTTTTATTTTTCGTCACATTTTTGAAATGTTAGAATAGACTGATAAAAATTGTTGGGATTGCAGCCGTAGGAGATCCCTAAATCCCAAAATATCTGATATTTGCTTCGTGAGTGGATATATTTTGAATGAGCCTTTTGAATAGG
>NW_021832492.1:27500-30699 GCF_006345805.1 Octopus sinensis | reverse complement strand
ACACACACACACACACACACACACACACACCACACACACTATTATATATATATAGATGATACACACACATCCATCCATCCATCCATATCCATGCATGCATGCATACATACATACATACATACATACGACCTGCATGCATACATACATACATACATACATACATACATACATACATACATACATACATACATACATACATACATTCATATATACATACATACATACACACACATACATACATACATACATACATACATACATACATACATACATACATACATATGTACATAGTAGAATTCTGCTAAGGCGGCAACTACAGCTCATGAGATGTACCGGATTATCAATTATGCTAGTATATTGAGGCTCAGTCTTAAACATAACGAAATTCGATTCCATAATGATACTTAGAGAGATATATCGTGAAACATGACACGTGCACTTATTCTGTACTGAGATTAGCCAATTAGGACTTGTGTCATTTTCACTAACCAGAGATATCATAATCACTTATAGAAAAGCTCATGTTCATCCCAAAAGTAAATCCGCGAAGGTATAAAATAGGTTCAAACCCACAGCGCCTCATCTTGGGCAAGCCTCCTCCACTGTGGCCCTGCAGTAGTCCAATGCCTTGCGAGTTGATTTTGCTGTATATATATATATATATATATATATATATATATCCGCGTGTGTATCGTTGGCGATTTTCTTTCTCCGTCTTCGTCTTCCCTCTTTGGACCTTTCCTTTTTCTATGTTTCTGATGAAGAGCTCCGCTCGAAACGTTGAATCCTCCTTCTTTCTTTTCTTTCCTAAGCGTCCAGTAATACTATACTTGTTCCACGTTCTCGCGTTGTGTTTTCTCTTTGTTCATGTTTGGAGTAACTATACATATATATATATATTGTATAAAGAATTGTGGGTAAGGCCAGAACAATGCGAAGTAAAAGCAAGGCAAAATATGTGAATTAATGTAGACTTACTTGGCATTCAATATTTCGGGGGTTATGACCCCATCCACAAGAAATTAACGAATGTTGCAGATGTGTGTAAGTGTGTGTGGAGTGGGCATGCGCGGAAATTTGTTGCCATAGCAACCAGCTAGCTCCCTGCAACTCTCTTCTGTTGTTGATGGTTGGTTTTCTTTGGCATATGAGGATAGCTCGGAGATTCTAAGGTTGCCCCTGTTGCACTGTGTTGCCCTAATGTGCATTGTGAAGTCCCGGGTTTGGCGTTTCCGTAGATGTTTTTTCACGGAAGTGTCTGCTCCTTTATGCGTATATGCAGTGTTCTTGTTGTGCTTCCTATATAGAATGCGCCATATTCTCCACAGGTGATCTCGTATACAACATAGGTCCTCTGGCAAATTTCAGGTTCATTGATGGGGCAGTTCGATAATGTGCATTCTTCGAAGTAGTGAAAGGTATTGCTCGCGGACAGAGATTTTCTCAGGGATGGGCTGGTATGCACTATCTGTATGTCGAGTCCTCCCCTGCAGTCTGTGCGTTGTATCGCTGCAAGAGTCCTGTCGTCAAAATGTGGTAGCTTTAGGAAGCACGTGCCGGACTTGGGAATACGAGGGTTCTTCCGGGTTTTATTGACCCTGACTTTTTCAGGCGCTGTTGTTTGGCTAAAGATGGTGAGTAGCCATTCAGGGTTAGGTGTTGATGGCTTTGTCGGTCACTTTACTGCAATTATTGTTTGTACGTGTAATCTAGTTTCTCAGGTATGCAGCTTTGGCTCTGATGCGGAAGACTGATTGGTAGTGGACGAAAAGTTTTCTGCTAGCGGCTTTTCTGTAGAGGTTGGTATCCATGGAACCCTCCCCTGTGATCCTGAGTTGAAAGTCGAGTAGAGAGAGGTTTCAGGACTCGTCTAGATGTTCAATCTCGAATTTGATGTTTATGTCGTTGTTTTTTAAAGTCCGATGTATTTAATGACCATATATATATTATATATATAATTTATATATATATATATATATAACGGGAAGCTTTATGACACACACACACACACACCACACACACACACACAAACCACACATATATATATATATATATTATATATATATATATATATATTACATATATATACATATATATATATATATATATATATATAATATATATATATATATATATATATATATATATATATATACATACATATATACTTGTTGAAGACGATTTCACCTCGCGAGTAAATGCTATTTACTTGCTAAACTAATTTCAGAAACCAATTGGTCAAGGAAACTTGATGGTAAAATGTTTTTATTTTTTCATTTCGTTCCTGTCGAATTTTATCCCTAATTTTGTGGTTACAGAACCTAGCTGTTCTTTCTAGCATGTTGAATCCCACGAGTGGATTCCTTATGCGTTTAAAGGTACACGGTATGACTAATACATAGTCTTTGGACTAAATTTTTACACTTTAGGTCACTGGAAATGAAAATTTTAATTGATTTCCATTTCCCTTTGATATAATTAAGTATATATATATATGATGAAAAATTGATTTGTTTATAGTGATCAAATGTTCATGCCGCACATTTAGCTCACTCTCTCCAGCAAATCGACGTTATGTGAACAGGTGCACGGTGTGCGACGCGTCACCTGTCGAACTGATTATACAGCAACATCAGGCGAGGTGTTTTGCTCAAGAACACGACGCACCGCCCGGTCTAGGAATTGAAATTACGATCGCTATTTATTTATTTATTTATTTATTCACCCTGTTTCTAAAGATATGCGTAGCACGTCAGGTCTCAAATGATCGGAAAGACGCTCCACGATCTGTATATTCGAGAAAGGAAATAGAAAGATTTTGCAGAAACTACCGTGGAATCTCGCTACATATTATTGTAGGAAAGATATTTTGCTAGAATATCTTTGGACCATCTCCAGGTGGTTACAGAAAGAGTTCTTCCAAAATCTCCGTGTGGAACCATATACGTAGTTTTCTGTACCAGACGAATCAAAGAGAAATTTCGAGAAGAACAAAAATCTTCTTTCCTTTGTCTTCTATAATCAGGAAAAGGCTTTGACAATGTACCTATTTCTTTTCTGCCCACAAGGGGCTAAACACAGAGAGGACAAACAAGGACAGACAAACGGATTAAGTCGATTATATCGACCCCAGTGCGTAACTAGTACTTAATTTATCGACCCCGAAAGGATGAAAGGCAAAGTCGACCTCGACGGAATT
>NW_021832492.1:15000-25000 GCF_006345805.1 Octopus sinensis | reverse complement strand
AAATGGAACGATAGAATAAATACCAGACTTGAAAAATAAAAAAAATACTGTGGTCGATTTGTACAGCTAAAAGAAAAAAAAACTTTCAAAGTGGAGCCCCAGCATGGCCGGCGTCCAATGACTGAAATAAGCGAAGGATAAATGATAAATATAAACAAAATACTAACAATATATTAAAAATAAATAACAATCACCACTCTATACATAAGAATATATAGACATAGTACAGATTAAATGTCTCATGTAAGGACATATGTGAAGTGTCACTTGAGTGTTGGATAGCGGTGAGATCTTTCATTATAGTTCACTCAAGTGTCACTTGAGTGGGCTATGGCGGCAGATAGCACTGGTATTAATCTAATTTACAAGAACTCTGTGACTTGGATTCTTGGAATTGTCGCCGGATATCATAATGAGTTTGTTTGTTTGAGGAGAGAGGAGAGAGGAGAGAGCGAAGGAGAGACAGGGGGAGAGAGGGGAAGAGAAAGCGAGATAGAAAGATAGAGAAAATAGATACAGAGATAGATAAATAGAGAGAGAGAGGGGGGAGGGAGAGAGAGAAAGAGAGCGAAGGAGAGCCTTTACATGGTTCTTCGACTCGACCTGTTAGAAATAGCGGTCATATCTTTCCCAATCACTTCTGAAATAAAAAAACGGGGAAAAGTAAAAAAAAAAAAAAAGAAGGCATATAGGTCTGAGAATGGCTGTGTGGTTTAGCTGCTAGCTTTGCAACGACGTGGTTTCGGTTTCACTTCCAGTGCGTGTCATCTTGAGAAAGCGTCTCGACTCCTACAGCTGAAGGCCGAACTAGTCCTTAGAAGTAAATTTGGTTGACGGAAACTGTGGAAGCCCGTCGAGTATATGTATATATATTATATATATAATATATATATATATATAATATATATATATATATATTATATATATGCCCACATACACACACATACATACATAAATAAATACATAATACATATATACATACATACATACATACATACATACATACATACATACATATATATATATAATATATATATATATATTATATATATATATATATATAGGTATGTATGTATATGCATTTATATAAGTCTGTGTGCGTCTATGTGTTTGTGCTGTGGGTGCAGGAGAGACAAGATTAGTAGCAAAGGGGTGGTCTACTCGGGGTGACGCTTGTATGGGGTCGGTACTTTTGGTTCTACTGTATAACCCAGCGTAAGCTGTATTGATCTTCGGGGAGGATGGTGTGGGACTGACTCAAGGATGGATGAGACCTCCCTCTAGCTACGTCTCTGTGATAATAAATGCAGTATTACTTTGATACTGCTTGGGGAAGGGGCTAGATGTAAAAAGCACCCGTACCTGTAGGGTACGTTGTAACCCCTGCACAATAGGGGTGCTCGTTAAATGAGCAAAAGAGTGCGGTCGATTGATCAATTGAATAATCATCCTAAACCGATGGAGAACCATCATGTGTAGGGGTGGACTGTAATTAAATAGAGTAAAGGGTAAAGACCCCTTTCGGTCATGAAAAACCATGGGATTGCACCTAAAATGTTTCCCTCCTAGGCACGAGTCCGGATAAGGTTGTTTATGGAAGACCAGTAATCGCCCATTCATACCAGCCTCGCCTCTCCACACCACTGATGTTATTCAAGGGAAAGGCAAAGGCCGATACAGCTTGGTACCTGTGACGTCGCAGCTCATTTTTACAGCTGAGTGAACCGAAGCAACGTGTGTATTTTGCTCGAGAACACAACACCCAACTCGGTTCGGGAATCGAATTTAAAACCTCGTGATTGTGATCCCGACGCTCTCGTTACAACAACAATAACTTTAACAACAAAAACAATAGCCCTTTATACTGAAAGCGCAAGGGCTGAAATTTGATGGGTGGGGATGAGTCGATTGCATCAACCCCAGTGTTTCACTGGTACTCAATTTATCGATCCCGAAATGATGAAAGGCAAAGTCGATCTCGGTGGAATATGAACTCAGAACGTAGCGGCAGACGAAATACATATTTCTTTACTACCCACAAGGGGCTAAACACGGAGGGGACAAACAAGGAGAGACAAACGGATTAAGTCGATTATACCGACCCCAGTGCGTAACTGCTACTTAATTTATCGATCCCGAAAGGATGAAAGGCCAAGTCGATCTCGACGGAATTTGAACTCAGAAAGTAGCGACGTGCGAAATACCACTAAAGCATTTTGCCCGGCGTGCTAACGATTCTGCCAGCTCGCGGCCTTAACAGCAACAACAGCAATAATAACAACAACAATATAATAATAACAACAATGCAACATTTGTTATCTTTAATAACAAATATTTGGTTTCCACGAAATTAAGTACATACACAGATTAATAGTCAGACAGACAGACGGTCAAACCGAGATAGGAAATGTGTTATCAAGATCAAGAATCGAGACATAATTTTTACTTTTTTTTAACGGTTGAATTTTAAATCTTGCCTTAGAGAAAGAGAGAGAGAGAGAGAGAGAGAGAGAGAGAGAGAGAGAGAAGAAAGAGAGAATGAAAGAGAGAGTGAAGGAGATGGAAAGAGAGAGGGACCGAGAAAGCGCGCCCGACTGAATGAGTGTGTGAGAGAGAGAAAGAGAGAGAGAGGGAGAGAGAGAGAAAGAGGGAGAGAAAGAGGGAGAGAGAAAGAGAGAGAGAGAGAGAGGAAGGCTCGTTCGACTATAATACTGGGCGGGTACCTTAGTTATCGATCCAGTAAAGAATGAAAAGCAAAGCTTACTTCGTTGGAAATCGAACTCAAAGCGTGAATAGCCGAGGTGAATGCTGCAAAGTAGAGTGAATGAGAGAGAGAGAGAGAGAGAGAGAGAGAGGGAGAGAGAGAGAGAGACAGACAGACAGAGAGAGAGAGAGAGAGAGAGAGAGAGAGAGACAGAGAGAGAGAGACAGAGAGAGAGACAGAGACAGACAGACAGAGACGGAGAGAGACAGAGTAAGACTGAGAGAGAGAGAGAGAGACTGTAGATGTCGGTCTCTTTGGGATTTGAACCCAGAACGCGAAGAGTCAGGACAAATACGTCCAAAGAGCGTATTAGTTACCAGCTAGATATTACTTTGCATAATAGGCACAAGGCCAGCAGTTTTAGGGGATTGGCCAAGTCGATTAAGTCGACCCCAGCGCTCAGCTGGTGCTTATTTATAGACTCCTAAAAGAAGGAAAACAAAGTCGACCTCGTCGGAATTTGAACTCAGAGCGTAGAGACGGACGAAATGCCGTTAATTATTTTGCGCAGCGTGCTAACAATTCTGCCAGCTCGCCACCCTTCTATGCCAGTTAGCCACCCTTCTATGCCAGCTCGCCGTCCTTAGATACCCGTCAGATATTAATAACCAAAGATCCTCGAAACTTCTTTCCCTTCTTTTCAAAATTTAAACATATTCCCTACAGGAAGACAACCAAAATATGCTTAGTATGTACCATTAATTTGAGGGAGTATATTTCTGAATGGAATTCATATTTGCTGATAAGCTCTAACCCAGGGGTCGCCAAAGGAGGTCTGACGGACTCCCTAGGGGTCGGTGAGCAATTACAGGTCGTCGAGGATAGCCAAGAGGTCGAATGGTTGTCGGGCTGTGAAAGACCAGTTCACCCAGATGAACCGTTTGAATTATATAGTCAGCGCCATGAAACGTGGGAAAAAATATTAAATTTTCACTGCAGCGAGAAGTCTGTTGTTGCTAACGTTCGAAGCCTGATGTCGTAATCTGTATCGTAATCGAAGACTGAAAGGTGTGATTGAGGGAATGCGGACTGTCAAGTGTTTGCTTATTGAAATTGCCTGAACCTGGAGGAACGAGGTGATTTGAGACTGAAACTGTCAAACATTCAGCCTGATATCAATGCCATGATTCAGGATCATCATCATGTTCATCCCACACGATGATGTTGTCAATTTCAACAAAAGATGTTCCGGCAATATGATGCAGTTTTGACATTTTCTAACCGTGAAAACAATTTCGTAAAAATTGCAAGTTTAATACTGTGTACTGATACACGTAATTTTAAATGTAAAAAGTGAATCATCTTCAATAGAATTCCTTAATTTGTCGTACATGTATGTTTTAGCTAACATTTTAATTGCTAGCATCAGTACCCGGTACGCATTTAAGATAAGGTTCGGTAAGGGTAAAGGGTAAATACCCACTTCGGTCATAAATGACCATGGGATTGCACCTAGAAAGTTCCCCCCTGAGGCACAAGTCCGGGTAAGTTTGTTTATAGGAGACTAGTAGAACACCCATGCATACCAGCCTCTCCTCTCCAGGCCACCAATGTTTTCCAAGGGAAAGGCAACGGCTGATACAGCTTGGCACAAGTGACGTCGCAACTCATTTCTACAGATGAGTGAACCGGAGCGACGTGAAATAAAGTGTCTTACTCAAGAACACAGCACGCTACTCGGTCCGGAAATCGAACTCACAACCTCACGATCGTAAGCTCGACGCTCTAACCACTGAGTCATGCGCCTTCACTATGCTCCGGTAGCGTAAGGTATTAAGGTATTTTGAATGAAGAAGGTGATCGATGCAGAAAGAAAATTTGCTAAAGGGGGTCGATGGTCGAAAAAGTTTGGCGACCCCTGCTCTAACCGCTAGTCGTTAAAGTGCGTAGCATAGTGGTTAAGGTGTTGCATTCACTGTCGCAAGATAGTGGTTTCGATTCCCGTACCGGGCGGTGCATAGTGTTCCTAAGCAAAACACTTTATTTCACGTTGCTCACGTGCAGTGGTTCTCAACTGGGGTCCTTATGGCCCTTGAAGGGCCCATATAGGATTTTGCTGTTAAAGTTTATGTGCAATAAAATTTCAATACACAAAATATCTTAACAAGTTTTGTATACAATTCCTAAGAATATTTAATTATATGTATATATATTTTTTACTTTTATCCTTTACTTGTTTTAGGTATTTGACTGCGTCATGCTGGAGCACTGCCTTGGATTTTTAGTCGAATGTATCGATACCAGTATTTATTCTTTGTTTTAAAGCACCGTACTTACTCTATCGGTGTCTTTTGCCGAACCACTAAGTTATGTGGATGTAAGCACACCAGCACTAGTCAAACACAGACACAAGGACACACACACACACACACACACACACACACATATATATATTCATATATATTGAGATCTCCCTTCATTGCCGAACGGACGTGTTTATTTGCACCCGTGAATTATGTTTTTTTTTGTTTCACAAACCTTGTGAAAATTTTAGTTTGCACCTTTTCAGTCTTCAAAAACTAAATCCGCTTGGCGGGGGGAGTTTTCTTTGACCGTACAAATTCGTCATTTTGGGGGTGAATTTCTATCTTGTATTCAATCGTGTATAACACACGATTACTTACTCTTAGCACAAACATGGCCTCCAGCCATGGAGAAAGCAACACCCCCTCCACTTCAACTTAGGCAGTACGAAAGAATCTTTCCCCCTCTTCCTACCAACAACAGCATTGGCGGCGCAATGGCCCAGTGACTAGGGCAGCGGACTCGCGGTCGTAAGAACGCGGCTTCGATTCCCAGACCGGGCATTGTGAGTGTTTATTGAGCAGAAACACCTAAGCTTCACGAGACTCCGGCGGAGGGGTGGTGGTGAACCCTGCTGTACTCTTTCACCACAATTTTCACTCTTTCTTCCTACTTCTGCCACAAAGCAGAGGAACCCTGGTGTAACCCACTGTGGTGTGGTAAACTTTCAGACCCTAATCTAGATTGCGAATCCTCTGTACCCCAGGATGGTTCAGCTCTCCACCCGTTAAAAGCCACCGTTTACGGAATGAGGATAACAACGTAGCTTTCGCACCCGTCTAACCGCCAGTCTATCGCGTGTGGTGGGTGGATCTTCAAGTTGCCGCACGCATTCGTAGTAGCTTAGAGTAGGATCGAATTAGAGATTATTCTTTGTGGCTAATGGCGTGAGTCCTGATTGGAAGAAGAAAAAGAAGAAGAAGGAGGAGGAGAAGGAGAAGAAGAAAAAGAAGAAGAAGATGAAGAAGAAGAAGAAGAAGGCAGCAGCAGAAGTAAACTACAGTAGAAGCCACATCACCTCCACCCAAAACAACAACCGCAACACTAAGTATAGAAGATACAGCAAAAATAAGATCAGAGAAAACAACAACATCATCATCATCACCAATGGAAGGAATAGCAAACACAGCAACAAGACTGGCTGCGGAAAACACAGCAGAGATTACAACAACAAAAAGTACAGCAGAAACAACAACAGCAAAAGAAAAAAGCAACAGTAAAACAACCTCAAAGAGAGCACCAACAGGCACCGACCCAACAGAGTTACCCCTTCGCTGAGTCTGACTCGGACAAAGAAGAGTGGAAAGAAGTTCCACAAAGTCGACCTCGGCGGAATTTGAACTCAGAACGTAGCGGCAGACGAAATACCTATTTCTTTACTACCCACAAGGGGCTAAACACAGAGAGGACAAACAAGGATAGACAAACGGATTTAGTGCGTAACTGGTACTTAATTTATCGACCCCGAAAGGATGAAAGGCAAAGTTGACTTCGGCGGAATTCGAACTCAGAACATAAAAACAGACGAAATGCCGCTATACAATTTACCAGGCGTGCTAACGATACGATCTACTCTCCGCTTTGCGTTTCAAAAATATTGAAATTTCCACGAATTTCATGAGTATATTATTACTTGGTAAAATAAATAATATTCGTAATAGAATTCATTATAATTAACACTCAGAACCAACTTAAATATATTTTAATATATTTCCGGTTGTTGTGAAGTTGTTTATCGTTAAACATGATATTTTAAAAACTTTTATTGAAGCGTTTTTGAAGAGAAAATAAAGGCAAGTTGTATATTCTGAGTGTCTGTCTGCAAAGTAATATGAATGAGTATTTGGAGGGTATTGTCTATTTAAAATATCTATTTTTCATTATATACCTAATCCACTCGGGGCGAGGAGAAAACAGAGATCTGTTAGAAATCTATATTTGACGAGAAACTATAGTAGAGCCATTGTTGTATAAGTGCGATTTCAACTCGACTCTTCCTTTATTGTCGTTGCGGTTGTTGCTGCTGCTGTTGTTGTTGTTGTTACTGTTTTACTTCAGCTCAACTCTGTATAGACCCTGCATCAGAGGCGATCCAGCCGTAACCATCCCAGCATTTTTTTGTATATCTGGAACTACTTCATACTATATGTAGCATGCCGGACGAAATACTTAGCGGGATTTCTTCCGGCTTAACGTGCTGAGTTCAAATACTGCCAAGTTCGACTTAGCATTTCATCCTACCAAGTTCGATAAAATAATGTACTAATCACAAACTAATGACGATGTAATCGACTAACGTTTTTCCCTAAAATTGCTGGCCCTGTGCCAAAATTTGAAACCGTTATCTACTTAATCGAAGTGTGCGTAGCACGCCGGACAAAATGCTTAGCGGCATTTCGTCCGTCTTTACGCCCTAATACATGTATGTATGTATGCATGCATGTATGTATGTATGTATGTATGTATGTATATATGTATGTATGCTTGTGTGCACGTTTGTGTTGTATGTGTGTGCATACATATATGTATGTATGTCCGTATGTGTGTGTTGTGTAAGTGTATACATATATATGTGTGTGCATGTATGCGTTGTGTATATATATATATATATATGTCAGTAAGTAATAATATCAAAGGATAATCAGAAATATTAGAAATTTCCATTACCAGTAACCTAGCGTGTAAAGAATTTAGTCAACAGACTATATATTATTCATATAAATACAGTGTATATTTAAACATAAAAGAGATATTCATCATAGGACTACCTGCACGCTAGAGAGAGCAGTTAAATTCCAAACCACTATTAGGGAAAAATTTCGAATGGAACGAAAAATAAAAACATTTGCCATCTAACTCCTGGGCCAATGGTTTCAGACTTTTTTTTAGCAAATTATATAATTTGCTAGGCGAAGCCCTCTTCAGCAGGTACACCTTTTATCCCTAATGGTGGTTTGGAATTTAACTGTTCTCTCTAGCGTGCAGGTAGTCCTATGATGGATACCTCTTTTGTATTTAAATGTACACTGTATTTATATGTCTGTAAGTATATATATATATTTATTTGTGTGCGTATATATATAAGGTAAGGTAATAATAATTATAATCCATGGATGGAATATATAAATACTTTAAAGTATCGCTACACGCGTTTCCACAAATTACATGCTTTTTGTGACCATAGTGATTACAATACCATCTGTAATATCTTATTTCTTTATTGCCCACAAGGGGCTAAACATAGAGGGGGGCAAACAAGGACAGACAAACGGATTAAGTCGATTACATCAACCCCAGTGCGTAACTGGTACTTAATTTATCGACCTCGAAAGGATGAAAGGCAAAGTCGACCTCGGCGGAATTTGAACTCAAAATGTAACGATAGAAGAAATACCCATAAGCATTTCGCCCGGTGTGCTAACGTTTCTGCCAGCTCGCCGCCTTCCCTTCTGTAATATCTATGGACATCAGGTGGGTCTTTTTCCATGCGTCCATTTCTTCAGGCGATATGACATTGAAGGTATATATATATATATATATATATATATATATATATATATTTATATGTCTCTCTCACTCGCTCTCTGTTTCTTCTTCTTTCTCTCTTTCTTCCCCTCTATCTCTTTCCCTTTCTCGCTCTCTCTATCTCCCACTCTCTCCCACTCTCTCCCACTCTCCCCCTCTCTCTATATATAATTATATACGTGTGTATTTCTGTGTCTGTAAGTCTGTGTGCTCATTCACATTTGCGTTCACCCTTCCACCACTTTACAACCGGTTACGACTTGCTTACGTTGCTGTTTGGCAAAAACGGACCGATAAAATAAGTTAGAGATTTGCTACGATCGATCTGTTCGTCTAAAAACCTTTCATGGGCAGTGGCCCCATCATGGCCACGTTCCAATAACTAAAACAAGTAAATGATAAAAAGATTAAAAAAATTATAATATAAAACGAAGTTTAACAACGCTTCATGACTTCGCCCATTTTAGTTGAATTATCCTCTGTCTTTCTTTCTTCTTCACGTCGCCCTTTTGTTTCTTTAAAACCTTTTTGCAAACTCATCAATACTGGAGATGACAAATCACTTTGACAATATCTGAAACTGATAGGCTGAGTTTGCATAATCTCCTCAGCTACAGCCCGTGCGTGTGTTTGTGTGTTTGTGGTGTGTGATGGTTTGTGATGGTGGTGTTGGTGGAGGGGACTGAGAGAGAGAGAGAGAATGGGAGTGGGGAGATGGACAGAGAGGGACAGAAAGAGAGAGAGAGTGAACGGGAGAGAGAAATAGACAGAGAGAGAGAGAATGTGTGGGCAGGAGAGAGCCAGATAGCATGAGCGGCAGAGAGAGGGAGAGAGAGGGAGAGAGAGAGAATGGGCAGGAAAGAGAGAGAGAGAGTGGGCAGGAGAGAGAGGGAGAGAGAGAGAGCCAGATAGCATGAGAGAGGGAGAGATCCAAAGAGCATGAGTTGGAGAAAAAGAAAATGGGGAAAGGGACTGAAAGAAAGAGAGAGTAGGGGTGAACGGACGAGAGAGATAACAGACGAGAGAGGGAGAGAGCCAGAGAGCATGAACAAGAGAGAGAGAGAGAGAGAGAGAGACAGACAGACAGACAGACACAGAGAAATTTAGCTGGATAGAGAGAGAGAGAGAGAGAGAGAGGGAAAGGGAAAGAACAACACAGAGATAGATAGAAAGAAAGAAGGAAAGAAAGAGGGAAAGATATATGAGATCAAGATCATATAATTGCTATCTCACACACGAATGGAAAAGAAGCGACGAAAAGGGGAACTGGTTAATGTCAGGTGCACAACATACCTGCCTTCCTTTGTCGAGTGCCCTCCATCCGAAGATAGAAGTGGTTATCGGCGATGAGACAACGATAACAAAGACGATGATGATGATTTACGACGGTGACGATGATGATATTGA
>NW_021832492.1:5000-12500 GCF_006345805.1 Octopus sinensis | reverse complement strand
CTTAAGATGCTTATTATTCCATACACGCTTATGCAGTTTGTCAAATGCTTTGTTTGAAAGTCTGAGGTCAATTTCTTTGTCGATACTCGCATCTGATGAAATGGTATGTATATATATATGTATATATATATATATGTATGTATATATATAAATGTATATATATGTGTGTATATATATGTATATATGTATATATATATGTGTATATCTATGTATATATATATATATATATATATATATATATATATATCACCGTGATCACTGTGACCGACCAGGCTATCAGATGTTGCTACACATCGCTGGTCACAATGCGCTACGCATTGTTTTAGCCTTCAAATGACGCAACCCCGCTGGCTAAGCGAGCAGGCCAATATATATATATATATATATATATATATATATATATATATATCTTTATATATAAAAGTGAAGTTGTGTGTCTGTCTCCTACGATTTAGATTCTTAACTACTCCCACATTTTGCGGTGCAGTGTAACCAAAAGCGGGTATCTTATAGTCGTGATTCATATCGAGCTCTTCTGGGTATTAGCGCACGTCTACGATGAGTCTACGATTTTAAAAAAAATTTACCATCAATTTTTTCCATTTTTAATGCATTTTTGGCATATATAAGGGAAGTAACTCCCTAAAAAGGTATTATTAAATCTCAGAACGTAAAAAGCTACAGTAACACACCCCTTTGTGGTTAGCCATATTGAGATGGCTATTATACTTTACATCTCTAAAAATGCTTATATAGTTATTTCCCTTACAAATCCGAGCAACGCCGGGCGATACTGCTAGTATATATATAAATATGAAGCGTCATTTCTGTAATGATAACGTTTCATTATTATTCTATCCACCTCCACGGTTTCATATTCACTCGCACACAGTGACATGCATAAACACACAAACATCTCCAGTATATACACTGAAAGTACTTTCTCTTTTTCCATTAAACAACATTAATTTTGGTCATATGCCATCACAATTAATGACATGAAAACAAAGTTATGTAGACTGGGGGCTAAGATATTTCGTGTCGTTGCCACTCTAACAGAACCGCTGTTGTTGTGGGTGGAATTGCAATGACGGGAGAAACGGTATTCAGTAACGTCGATTCCTGTTTGTGTTCAACCCCCGCTTTTATATATTTTTGAAATTTTACATTTATCTTTTCCAGGAGCAATAAAATGAATTCACGTTTATGTTTTCTCTTCAGAAATTCTATTGAATTTAGAGTTAACTATGAAAGTCACAACGTTTCGTACACAAATATATTAATGTAAACAACGTGTTTGAATAAGGAAAAATACATAATAGGTGTATATGCGTATTTCAGAACTCCTTGCTCTGTCATCAGTACCACATTGCTAAATATTGCTGTGTAACGTATCTGGATATAACAATTTTATATAATAACTGTTCCTGGCAACTGGTACGTGCATATTAATTGCTTGTAGGGCACCGTATTTCGTTCAGCAGGTATAATATATTAGCGAGTTTATTAAAGGTTTATAAGTCAATATTATTTTCTACCATTTTGTGTTAGCAGTGTGAGTCAACCACTTTTAAGTGCTGGCCCTAAATTCTATAGATTATTTGTAAAGATCGCTTAAATGTGATTGAATCTCACTGTTAACACAAATATGTAGGAAACAGTAGTAAAAAGAAAAGGAATAAAGGTAAAATTACCTTTTTGAGTCATATTTACACATAAGGACCGGTTTCCCGGTTTCCATGGCATATATATTCCCCAATTGGACGGGCCGCCGATCCGCCACAGGATTACTAATCTATATATATAAAAGTTGTGTGAGTGTCTGTCTCCTACGATTTAGATTCCTAACTACTCCCACATTTTGCGGTGCAGTTTAACCAAAACCGGGTATCTTATAGTCATGATTCATATCGAGCCCTTCTGGGTATTAGCGCGCGTCTACGATGAGTCTACGATTTAAAAAAAATTTACCATCATTTCTTTCCATTTTAATGCATTTTTTCGCTATTATATAAGGGAAGTAACTCTCTAAAAATGTCTACGATGAGTCAACGATTTAAAAAAAATTTACTATCATTTTTTTCCATTTTTAATGCATTTTTTTGCTATTTTTTGGCTATAACTCTCTAAAAATGCTTATATAGTTATTTCCCTTACAAACCCGAGCAACGCCGGGCGATACTGCTAGTGTTTAATAATCCTGTTATTGAAATGTGATTTAGATGTACACATGTTTTCGAATTTAAAGGTAAATGCGTTTTGCCTTAAACGCTCTTTACTTGTTTCAGCTATTGGACTGTGGCCTGACTGGGGCATCTCCTTAATTTGTTTAGTTGAAGAAATCGATCCCAGACCTTTTTTTTCTTTGAAAGTCTGGTACTTATACTATCGACCATTTGTTTTTCTCGCTGAAATGCAAAGTTAAGAGGACGTAAAAAAACCAACACCGATTGGCAAATAGTAAAAGGGTGCGAACGCAAGCACAAAAACACGACCGCGCGTGCACACATATATCATGTAGCTTCGGGGAGGTTTAACTGTTATTTCTAGCTCGGCAAAGCTACTCTCTTGTCGGTGCAATTTAAAGTGCTCTTCGTATCATGGCTTTCAAAATGCCTAGCGGCATTTCGTCCGTCTTTACTTTCTGTGTTCAAATGCCACCGAGGTCGACTTTGCCTTTCCTTCTTTTCGGGATCGATAAAATAAATACCAGTTGCGCACTGAGGTCGATGTAATTGACTTACCTCTTCTTCACTGGAAATTGTTGACCGTGTGCCAAAATTTTAAACCGGTATGCATCATGTAATCGATTATCTCCTTCACCAAATTTCAGGCCTTGTGCCTATAGTAGAAAGGATATCTAGGATGTGTGAGAGAGAGAGAGAGAGAGAGAGAGAGAGAGAGGGAGAGAGAGAGAGAGAGGGAGAGAGAGAGAGAGAGAGAGAGAGAGAGAGAGAGAGAGAGAGAGAGAGAGAGAGAGGGATGCATACCAGCTCCTGGATTAGTTCATTGTAGCAACGTGAAATGATACGCGTTGCTCAACGATTTAACACGCACTCACCGATCTAGGACTTGAACTCCCAAACTAGCGATCACGAATCGAACACTCGTAACTGCTAGGCTGTGCACGCATTCTGTCTCAAATAAAATCTCATTTAAATATGATATGACCTCCCATCAACCCCCACACCAACACCATCACGACCACTGAGAAGTTAATACTCTCCCTTTCTCTTCCCTTTTCTCTCTCTCTCTCTTTTTCTCCCACTTTTCTTTTCTCTTTCACTCTTTCTTCCCCTCCTCTCTCTCTACAGCTAATGACTCTCCCAGCTCTTGTATTATCGTCCACATAAGAACAACCGCTGTCTACATAAAAGTTAATTATTAGCGACTTTATTTCCAAGTATTGGATATCTAGAAGTTTTATGTTGGCAAGAATTTAGGTAATTATCGAACATTTCTCATAGAGATTAATTAGTATTGACATCAGAGAGTAATTTCTACATTCCGTATTTCTTCGTTTGCGAGAACAATGATATATATCTGAGTCCAGAGAGAAGGTAATTGTACGGCTTAAACGCAACATTTTCGTTATTTTATCAGATGAACAAGAAGTGCGTTTTATCATTTTGGTGGACAAGTAATGTCAAGATTGATGTGAACTTCGAACGGAGTTTAATCTATGCAAGGAAAAGCTTAAACGCTTCGTTGTATTGCTTTTCCTTTCTTATTTTATATTTTACAACAATAAAACTTTTATGTGTTACGGAGAGATTTGTGGTTTTGTTCTTGAGCTAAAGACATGTGAATGGCAAAATGTTATATATGAATACGTGCGAGTGTGCATGTGTGTATTTTAAAAACCTTTTTTTCATTCGTTGGATTGTGGCCATGCTATAGTAGCGCTTGGAAAGCTTTTAGCCGAACAAACCTTCACTACTGCATAGTTTAGTTAAGTCAAGGGATCTTTTCGGTTTGAACGGCAGTTTTTTCTAGTGGTGTCATATGAAATTGTCACCCATAATTATGACCCTAGTATCGATCTATTGCATTTCAATCTGTTTTAGGGTTAGGGTTAGTTAGGGTTAGGGGTGGGGTGAAGGGTATCTGTTTTTCTTCAGAAATGTAAATAAACCCAATCTGTTTCTTAAACGAGGGACATATTCATACGGCACGGAATATTTTTTTTACTTCAATAGACGTCAGTGATTGGTTGAAATTGCAGAAGTTGAAGAAAAAAAACAACAAATATATTACAAACTATAGAATTTTCTCAATAAAGCCAAGAGAAAAAGATGTTTTATAAACACATTCTATCAGTATACGAAGTTTAAAAGTGTTTAGTTAACTAGAAATTGTGTTGAAAAGTGCCGTTCAAAAGGAAAAGATCCAATATCTTACAAACTATAGAATTTTCTCAATAAAGCCCAGAAAAAATGATGTTTTATAAACACATTCTACCAGTATACGAAGTTTAAAAGTGTTTAGTTAACTAGAAATTATGATAAAAACTGCCGTTCAAACCGAAGAGATCCAAGTCAAGTTCTGATTCTATAGATCACTATTGCGGAAACGCAATACATTATGCTGGGCATAAACAAACTAACACTGTTTGTCTAGCAGTGGTGGGGTGGGACAAACACGTATACTGCAAAGCACGCACACACACACACACAATGGGCTTCTTTAAGTTTCCGTCTATCAAATCCACTCGCAAGTCTTTGATGGGCACAAGGCTATACAAGAAGACTTTTGGTCAAGATGCCATGCCATGCAGTGGGACTGAATCCGGAACCTTGTGGTTGGGAAGCAATCTTATTACCATACAGCCACCCTTGTACCAATGTAAGCATGTACACCTGGGTAGATAAGATAAAGTATCAGTCAAGAATAGTGGAGGGTCAACGTAATCGGGTCGTACCCTCCACCTAGGGTCCTATTCAGGAACAATGTTTTCATTTGTGATCTTGGTCACTTGTACACCATACAAAGCGGGTATCCTGTCTCATGTGACATAGAGCTCGAGAAAAACACACAAACAAACAAAAAACTCAATAAACAAAAGAAAAGAAATGAAAAAGTTAACAATTAGACGTTACTGATGCTTTAAAAAAAAACAAAATTTAATTTGTCCTGGGAGAAGGAAATACAAAATGGGACATTAGGTCTCGTGCTCGGAAAACCTCGCTATTTTTGTTTAAAGCTATTGATTTCAAAGGAGTTTGTAATATGTGATTGATAAAATCAGTGCTTGATTGATGATTGATTAATGCTTGATTTAATCAGTACTTGATCGATCGCGAGGTGGCGTTGCAGTAGTAGTAATAGCTTAGTTGTTGCTGTTTGTCCTGGGAGAAGGAAATACAAAATGGGACATTAGGTCTCGTGCTCGGAAAACCTCGCCACATTTGTTCAAAGCTATTGATTTCAAAGGAGTTGTAATATGTGATTGATAAAATCAGTGCTTGATTGATGATTGATTGGTGTTTGATTTAATCAGTACCTGATCGATCGCGAGGTGGCGTTGCAGTAGTAGTATTAGTTTAGTTGTTGCTGTTATCGTTTATTTTTTAGGCCAACCCCGGTTGCACAGCCCTTTGATAAAAAAAACCCTAGGCAAGCTGAAATCTCTCTCTCTCTCTCTGTAAAGTGTTGCGTATTTATGATATAGCAGCACGTGACTGATGCATATCGAATGCACTTCGATCAGGAGATTTCCCTGCTCTTATTGCTGCTGTGTAACTTCTAGACCAGCCATGGATGAGCAACATTTTGACGAAAAACATGCAGGCTGGGGTCATCAAATCTTGTAGCAATAAGCGAAAAACAAAAACAAGACAAAACAAAACAACCAACCAGACAAAAATAAACAAATAGGCGCAGGAGTGGCTGTGTGGTAAGTAGCTTGCTAACCAACCACATGGTTCGGGTTCAGTCCCACTGCGTGGCAGCTTGGGCAAGTGTCTTCTACTATAGCCCCGGGCCGACCAATGCCTTGTGAGTGGATTTGGTAGATGGAAACTGAAAGAAGCCTGTGTATATATGTATATATTATAATATATATATATTTATATATATATATATATATAATATTGTGTGTGTGTTTGTGTCTGTGTTTGTCCCACTAGCATTGTTTGACAACCGATGCTGGTGTGTTTACGTCCCCGTCACTTAGCGGTTCGGCAAAGGAGACCGATGAATAAGTACTGGGCTTACAAAAAGAATAAGTCCCGGGCGTCGATTTTCTCGACTAAAAGGCGGTGCTCCAGCATGGCCGCAGTCAAATGACTGAAACAGGTAAAAGAGTAAAAGAGTAAAAGAGTAAATACATAAATGATCCGATACAAGTCATTCCCCCGCTGCTTATTAAATACTAAACTTAGTGTCACAAACCATAATCGAGAATTTTTTGATATCTTTATGAAATACTAAAAATTTCAGATATTTATCACAATTTACGTCATCATTTTCGTTCTCTGACGGGGATTTGTTAATTGGTGCAGCTACCAGTTTGTTTATTATTATTATTATCATCATCATTGCTATTACTATTATTATTATTTTATTATTATTATTATTATTATTATCATTATTATTATTATTATTATTATTATTATTATTATTATTATTACTATTACTACTATTATTTTTTTGCCAGTCAACAATATTCCATCTGTTGAAGAGGAAGAATATAAATAATCAAACAAGAGAAACAAAAAAGACTACGTGTGTAATATATATATATATATAATATATATATATATATATATATATATATATATATATAGCACACATACACATGCATATACACATATACATAGCACCGCTACCCCACCATCATCATAATATATCATATATATATAATATCATATTATATATATATATAATATATATATATTATATATGTATATATATATATATATATATATATATATATATATATATATATATATATATATAATATATATACATACATATACACACAAATGCACAGACATATACACATACTCACACTCATACATATAGAGAGGCAAGGATAGAGACAGACAGAAAGTAGATAGACAGATAGATGATAGATAGATATAATTCTATATATATACACTCATGCGTTAGAAAACATGAATATATACATTGTTTGGAAAAGAAACGCACACGTAAGAAATGACACGCAGTATGGTAGTCATACATCCATACATGCAAATGTGTAGAAATGCTTATATTTAATCCCACCCCCCATTTACATATATGTATGGCTCATACATACTAAATTTATATGTGTGTATGTTTGTGTTTGTGTGTGTATGTGTACAAACACACACACACACACCTATACATACATGCATACATGGATATATTCATGCATGCATACATATACATACGTATCGACATACGTGTAGATAATGCATACATACTCGCATGCATGCATATATACATATACGTGCATATATACCTGCATACAAACATACATACACGCATATACATTCTTACATGCATATATGC
>NW_021832491.1:20000-32896 GCF_006345805.1 Octopus sinensis | reverse complement strand
GATAGATAGATAGATAGATACCTGTGTATAGACAGGCAGATAGATAGATAGATATGTGTGTATAGACAGGCAGATAGATAGATATGTGTGTATAGACAGGCAGATAGATAGATATGTGTGTATTGACAGGCAGATAGATAGATAGATATGTGTGTATAGAAGGCAGATAGATAGATATGTGTGTATAGACAGGCAGATAGATAGATATGTGTGTATAGACAGGCAGATAGATAGATATGTGTGTATAGACAGGCAGATAGATAGATATGTGTGTATAGACAGGCAGATAGATAGATAGATATGTGTGTATAGAAGGCAGATAGATAGATAGATATGTGTGTATAGACAGGCAGATAGATAGATATGTGTGTATAGACAGGCAGATAGATAGGACAGACATCAAATACACAGACAGTCAGATGAACGAAGAGATAGATACATACATATATAGAGGGATAAATAGATAGATAGATTGGTAGATAGATATAGATATAAATTTGTGTGTGAGCATATGTTATCTTACATAAAGTCATATTCCCAAAAGGGTATTGAACATGCTTAAGGAGAACAAATTTATTGTCAAAAGAAAAGTTGACAGTAACTTCGAAGTCTCATCAATAACTGGTTTCATCAGTCGAACGAAAAAGAATCACTGGCAAGACTTTGAAGTTGTTGCCAGCTTCTCCTCCATTTTATCTTCTTTCACTCGTTCCAGTCATCAGGCTGCGGTCATGCTGGGGCACTACCTTGAAGAGTCTCGTCAGATGAATTACTCTTTTACTCTTTTACTTGTTTCAGTCATTTGATTGCGGCCATGCTGGAGCACCGCCTTTAGTCGATCAAATCGACCCCAGGACTTATTCTTTGTAAGCCCAGTACTTATTCTATCGGTCTCTTTTGCCGAACCGCTAACTAACGGGGACGTAAACACACCAGCATCGGTTGTCAAGCAATGCTAGGGGGACAAACACAGACACATACACACATACATACATATATATACATATATATGACAGGCTTCTTTCAGTTTCCGTCTACCAAATCCACTCACAAGGCATTGGTCGGCCCGAGGCTATAGCAGAAGACACTTGCCCAAGGTGCCACGCAGTGGGACTGAACCCGGAACCATGTGGTTGGTAAGCAAGCTACTTACCACACAGCCACTCCTGCGCCTGAATTGAATCCAGGACTTATTTTTAAAGACTGATTCCATCAATACTGCACAAATGATGTTGGCATCAGTTTTAAAATCCACCAAGGACTTGCCCCCACCCCCCACTCCCTGTGCTATCCACCCACTACAAAAATCAAAGTCAAGACACAAAACAACATTACAATACAACTACTTTACCTCAACCGGTCCAGCTCTCTTCAATATCATACCAAAATACGGAAATGGATCCCATATAATTCAAAAGTTCTCTGGACAAATTTCTCCAAAAAATCCTGGACCAACCTCCTACACCCGTATCTGTCTCCAACAATAATAACCCTTTGGTAGAGTAGGCCATGGTGCCCCGTATATGACTAAAAGACTTCACCAGGTGGTGCTATTAGCTTAGACATGGCCTGGACCTATACTGGTCAAAACCTGTCTAAGTTATTCTATCAGTCTCTTTTTGGCCAAAGTTATAGAGGGCTGTGTGGTAAGTAGCTTGCTTACCAGCCACACGTTCCAGGTTCAGTCCCACTGCGTGGCACCTTGGGCAAGTTTCTTCTACTATAGCCTCAGGCCGACCAAAGCCTTGTGAGTGGATTTGGTAGACGGAAACTGAAAGAAGCCCGTCGTATATATGTATATATATGTAAGCATGTGTGTGTTGTGTTTGTCCCCCCCACATCGCTTGACAACTGATGCTGGTGTGTTTACGTCCCCGTAACTTAGCGGCTCGGCAAAAGAGACCGATAGAATAAGTACTAGGCTTACAGAAGAATAAGTCCTGGGGTCGATTTGCTCGACTAAAAGGCGGTGCTCCAGCATGGCCGCAGTCAAATGACTGAAACAAGTAAAAGAGAAACCAGCACTGGTTGTCAAGCAGTGGTGGAGACAAACACACACACACACACAAGCCATTGTCAGACTACACAGTCCAGCAATGGCTTGGCTGGACGAAACTTCAAAGTCACTATCAAGAACATTCTTACATAAAAATATGTAATAAATTAATAGGTGCTGCCATGGCTGTGTGGTAAGGAGCTTGCTTCCCAACAACATGGTTCCAGTTTCAGTTCCACCATGTAGCACCTTGGGCAAGTTTTTTATCATCATCATTTAACGTCCATCTTCCAAACATGCATGGATAGGACGACTGACGGGAGCTGGCCAGGAAGAAAATCTACCCTAGGCTACAGTGTCTGTTTTGGTAGGGTTTTTTACGGCTGGATGCCCTTCCTAACATCAACCGCTCTGCAGAGTGGACTCAGTGCTTTTTACATGACATCATCATCATCATTGTTCGACCGTGGTCGAGACAATGGAATTTACTATGTTACGCCAGACTTCACGGTCCATCATGGCATTACGGAGGTCCTGTTGCTGGATGCCTGTATCCCTGGAGATTACATCAGGGTAGGAGAGTGTGCGCCCTCTGGTATTGCGAGTAGATGGCTTCCAGAGGAGGAGAGTAGAAATTACTTCTTTTTCAGCTCTACAACAATGTCCAGCAAACTGGACTGTAGCTCAGGCAAAGTTAGTTTTGGCAGAGATTTTTACGGCTGGATGCCCTTCCTAACATCAACCACTCCGCAGAGTGGACTCAGTGCTTTTTACAGTGACTAGCTCAGGCAAAGTTAGTTTTGGCAGAGAGATTTTTACGCTGGATGCCCTTCCTAACATCAACCACTCCGCAGAGTGGACTCAGTGCTTTTTACATGACTCTAGCTCAGGCAAAGTTAGTTTTGGCAGAGATTTTTACGGCTGGATGCCCTTCCTAACATCAACCACTCTGCAGAGTGGACTCAGTGCTTTTTACATGACTCTAGCTCAGGCAAAGTTAGTTTTGGCAGAGATTTTTACGGCTGGATGCCCTTCCTAACATCAACCACTCCGCAGAGTGGACTCAGTGCTTTTTACATGACTGTAGCTCAGGCAAAGTTAGTTTTGGCAGAGATTTTTATGGCTGGAGGCCCTTCCTAACATCAACCACTCCGCAGAGTGGACTCAGTGCTTTTTACATGACTCTAGCGCAGGCAAAGTTAGTTTTGGCATGATCTTTACAGCTGGAGGCCCTTCCAAATGCCAACCACTTCACAGTGTGGACTGGAAGCTTTTAACGTGGCACCAGCATTGGCAGGGTCACAAAGTACCTTGCAAGACAAGAAATTATGAAAGGGGAAGGGGGGATGTCTGTGCATGTACGTGCGTGTGTGTCTGTGTTTGGCCCCACCATCACCACTTGACAACCAGTATTGGTTTGTTTCCATCCCTGTAACTTAGCAGTTCAACAAAAGAAAGCCAATAGAACAAGAACAAGTACTAGGCTTAAAACATAAGTCCTGGAGTGGATTTGTTTGACTAAATAACCCTTCAAGGCCGTGCTCCAGCATGGCCACAGTCAAATGACTGAAATAAGTACAAAAATATAAGGGACATATTTATATATATACGACAGGCTTCTTTCAATTTCCATTTACTAAATCCACTCATAAAGGCTATATTAGGAGGAACTTGCCCAAGGTGCCATGCAGTCAGACTGAACCCAAGACCTCATGGTTTAGAAGCAAGCTTCTCTGTGTGTGTGTGTGTGTGTTCTAGTTTTAGAAATGTAGTTTTAGCAAGGCTAAAAAGACTTGGGGGCTCTGTCAGACAATATTCTGTGAGGGAAGAGATGCGAGCAGAATAGGTTCTGAAAATGCATAAACTCCACACTGATGGTATTCAGCCAGCACCACTACCAACACCACCAGCACTAGCACCACCACAAACACCACCGCCATCACTGCTGCCACCATCGCCAGCACTGTAACCACTACCACCATTGCCATCACCACTGCCACTACCACCACTATCACTAAGGCAACCACCACCATCACCACCATTATCATCATCACCACCAACACCACTACCACCACCATCATCACCAATACCACTACTATTATCACCACCACCATCAACACCACCAACGCTGCCACCAACACAACCACCATCACCACTGCAAAAGCCACCATCCCATCACCACTGCCACTACCACCACTATCACTAAGGCAACCACCACCATCAACACCACCATTATCATCATCACCACCAACACCACTACCACTACCATCACTACCACCACCATCACTACCACCACCATCATCACCACGACCACTACTATTATCACCACCAACACCACCACCACCACCATCAACACCACCAACGCTGCCACCAACACAACCACCATCACCACTGCCACCACCACCACCACTACCAGGCAAATAAAGGCACTGGGACCTATAGAATTTATTTATTTACTGCAAGCTACAGAACACATAGGTCAGAATTGGGTCCCAAGACACATGAGGCTCCCAGGTGAATCAATGCTCTAGGCCCATTAGAATATATCACTTGACATGTGGAGGCGCAATGGCCCAGTGGTTATGGCAGCGGACTCGCGGTCATAGGATCGCAGTTTCGATTCCCAGACCGGGCGTTGTGAGTGTTTATTGAGCGAAAACACCTAAAAAGCTCCACGAGGCTCCGGCAGGGGATGGTGGTGATCCCTGCTGTACTCTTTCACCACAACTTTCTCTCACTCTTACTTCCTGTTTCTGTTGTACCTGTATTTCAAAGGGCCGGCCTTGTCACTCTCTGTGTCACGCTGAATATCCCCGAGAACTACGTTAAGGGTATACGTGTCTGTGGAGTACTCAGCCACTTACACGTTAATTTCACAAGCAGGCTGTTCCGTTGATCGGATCAACCGGAACCCTCATCGTCGTAACCGACGGAGTGCTTCCATCCATCACTTGACAATAAGCCAAAGCACGCATAGATCAGAATTGGACCTTTAGACCTGTGAGGCCTCCAGGCAGTTCAGTGCTCTGGGCCCTAAAGTATTTACTGACAGCAAACTACAGCGTACATCGATCAGAATTAGCCCTAACTCTGGAGTCCCACCGTCTTGCTATTCCCAAAAGACAATAAAGGGCTGGGAACACACCATTCACCTCCCTCAGGAGGAATTACAACTTGGACCATCACAGTCCCATTCTCCATAACATGCTCCCTCGTAGCTACCCCTAGCTCAGCAGTCTATCATACTATCCACACACAGACATACAGGGTTTACAGTTATTCAACTACTAGCAGTATTGCCTGGCGTCGCTCGGGTTTGTTTCGACCCTTTAGAATTGGAATTTTTGAAAAGTAAGAATGTTGCATTATGTAGCTTGTTATTCTCTTTAAGTGAACACTTTTCTGGGTGAAATACACCGAAAAATGGCAACACAGCAGTAAAAAAATCGTAAAAAAATAGGGATTTTCATAGAAAAAAAAAGCACCATTTTGATGTAAATAATTTTTGGTGTTAACATGGTCCGATTTGAATTTTATCTTCTACGGAATGAAGAGCAAGCCTTCTTCTATCATACTCTCAATTTTGGTCAACTTGTGCCGCAGGGTCTCAGAGGAGATAGTGTTAGTTGAAGGCTACCAAACCTGCCATACAGACAACTTCAGCTTTATATATATAAAGATTTCTTTCATCTTCATATTATTTACAGTTTCGACCTTAATTCTGAAAAGATATGAAACCATTATTCTATGCTAATTTAGTTAATTTTATAATAATAATAATATATGCAAGAGTGGCTGTGTGGTAAGTAGCTTGCTAACCAACCACATGGTTCAGGGTTCAGTCCCACTGCGTGGCATCTTGGGCAAGTGTCTTCTGCTATAGCCCCGGGCCGACCAATGCCTTGTGAGTGGATTTGGTAGACGGAAACTGAAAGAAGCCCGTCGTATATATGTATATATATATGTGTGTGTGTATATGTTTGTGTGTCTGTGTTTGTTCCCCTAGCATTGCTTGACAACCGATGCTGGTGTGTTTACGTCCCCGTCACTTAGCGGTTCGGCAAAAGAGACCGATAGAATAAGTACTGGGCTTACAAAGAATAAGTCCCGGGGTCGATTTGCTCGACTAAAGGCGGTGCTCCAGCATGGCCGCAGTCAAATGACTGAAACAAGTAAAAGAGTAAAGAGAAAAGAGTATATGTGTATGTGTGCCTATATTATAAGGTATTCAACTAGTCTAATCCTGAATATTTCTATCCCTCTGAGGTTTATATATCCTCACTTGTACTTTAGGGATAACATATCCAGACAGGCACTGTTCAAGAAACTCTGTTAAAATCTAAGTTAAGGCTAACTGCATTGAATGATAAGAAATATATCCTAGGATTAGTCGAGGTAAACAATTCCAATCTAATTAATCAGATAGGAAAATCCTTGGTTCACTTCGGAGGAATATAAATAGTTTAGTTAATGTACACCCAAGACAATTCCCCAAAAATAAGGAGAATTATAGGTCTACACAGTTTTTTATTATTAAAGCCAGCTATACAGCATATTTAATTTAAATCTCTATCCCAGCATATTGTTTCTCCTTAAATATATATATATATATAGATAGATAGAGAGATAGACAGACATACATACATACATATATACATATAAAACTGTAGTCTTCTGTCTTGCCAGCCTTCAGTCAAACCATCCAACCCATGCCAGCATGGAAACGGAGAGCTGGCAGAATGATTGTGGCTAGAATAATTTCAGAGGTATCTAGAACTACATACAAGGATTAGCATTTTCGTTTCACTGTGGCCCCCTTTTTTTATATATACACATATGAGCAAGGTGGCGAGCTGGCAGAAATGTTAGCATGCCGGGCGAAATGCATAGCTGTGTTTCGTCTGCTGTTACGTTTTGGGTTCAAATTCTGCCGAGGTCGACTTTGCCTTTCATCCTTTCAGGGTCGATAAAATAAGTACCAGTTATGCACTGGGGTTGATATAATCGACTTAATCCCTTTGTCTGTCCTTGTTTGTCCCCTCTGTGTTTAGCCCCTTGTGGGTAGTAAAGAAATAGGTATTTCGTCTGCCGTTACATTCTGAGTTCAAATTCCGCCGAGGTCGACTTTGCCTTTCATCCTTTCGGGGTCGATAAATTAAGTACCAGTTACGCACTGGGTTTGATGTAATCGACTTAATAGCTATGTCTGTCCTTGTTTGTCCCCTCTGAGTTTAGCCCCTTGTGGGTAATAAAGAAATAGGTTAAACGACAACGATGATGATGATATATATATCTATATATATATATATAAATAAATATACAAATGCTCATGAGTTTTACCTCCAAAGAGCTTTGCTAAACATTTGCTTGCCAATCCCACTCAGAGCAAAGCTTAAGGCCATGAGTAACAAGTTATTTTATTGTATTATGACACATGACATTAATCACAGCGTTGACTCTCTCTCTCTCTATCTCCTCTGTGTGTGTGTATATGTATATATATATATGTATATATATATATATATATATATGTTAATTTATATATAGAGGGCATTATACATACATGCCAGAGGGCATTATACATACATGCCACACGCTAAGAGGGACATTAGTCATTTCTATGTATATGTATGTATAATGCCCTCTGGCATGTATGTATAATGCCCTCTATATATAAATTAATATGTTCAATATAAATAATTATTTCGAAATTTTTCTCTTATGAGGTTTTCACACTATCTACCTGACAATTTCTTGTTAAGTTTTCCTTATTAAGTAGTTGTCCTTAATTGCTAAATATATATATAATGTATATATATATATGTATATATATATATATATATATATATATATATATATATACATATTGGGTTGGTGCATAATTATTTTATTTAACAAAAACATCTTTAAATGACAGTCTGACCGTCTGCTAAGCAAATGGGAAGCAGTAATTGAAGGAGGTGGTGAATATGCTCCGGAATAATTATTTAAAGATGTTTTTGTTATGTGTTGTTATTGTTTTTGTTGACTAAAATTTTTTGCAAAAAAAATCCACAATTATGTACCAACCCAACATAAATCTATAGATAGATACATACATAGAGATATACTCTCTTTTACTCTTTACTCTTTTACTTGTTTCAGTCATTTGACTGCGGCCATGCTGGAGCACCGCCTTTAGTCGAGCAAATCGACCCCAGGACTTATTCTTTGTAAGCCCAGTACTTATTCTATTGGTCTCTTTTGCCGAACCGCTAAGTGACGGGGACGTAAACACACCAGCATCGGTTGTCAAGCAATGCTAGGGGGGGAGACAAACACAGACACACAAACACACACATACATATATATATATATATACGACGGGCTTCTTTCAGTTTCCGTCTACCAATCCCCTCCACAAGGCATTGGTCGGCCCGGGGCTATAGCAGAAGACACTTGCCCAAGGTGCCACGCAGTGGGACTGAACCCGGAACCATGAGGTTGGTTAGCAAGCTACTTACCACACAGCCACTCCTGCACCTGTATATTTCCTTTTGAGCATTGGGCGTCACGGAAGCAATGACCAAGACCTTTGGCACCAAGTCGTGCTCGACAAGAATACGCATCAAGCCAAGCAAAATCACAGTCCTGGCCTCGCACAAACGGGACCTGTGCCAATGGAACCTAGAGGCACCTATTACACTCTCAGAGTAGTTGGCATTAGGAAGGGCATCCAGCCATAGAAAACCATGCCAGATCAGACTGGAGTCTGGTGTAGCCTTCCAGCTTGCCAGCCCTTGTCAAACCATCTAACCCATACCAGTATGGACAATGGACATTAAATGATAATGATGATGATGATATATGGTAGAACCTAGCAGTATGAGTGCCCCATTGTATGAGTAATTTGCTGTACGAGCCAAGACTCATGTGAATTTTTGTCCTGAAATACAAACAGGAAATCCACAGCACGAGCAGACAAATCGTCCCATCTTTCAGGTAATTCAGTGAATAAAACCAGTTTACATATTTCTTTTGCATTCTCCTTTTTTCTATAATTGTCACTTTATTTGTAACTACACCTTTTCAGTTTTAAAACCCATAAAAAATTATTTTTGAGTGGTTTTTTTTTGTGGGCTGGAACGGATTAATTATATTTTAGTTAATTTCAAATGGGAAAACTGATTTGTAAAACGAGTAAATCATAAGATGTGTGTGTGTATATATATATATATATATATATAAAAATTATATATAAAAAATACAAAATGGGACAAGAACGCAAAAAACACAAAGAGACGACACAAAGAACGGACGGGTCATTCGAAGCCTCTAATCTTCAGTCAGGAACCGAATCGCCCTAGCAAATTTCGGCTAATTAATCCATGCTTCACGATTTTTGACTGTCCAAAATTGACAGTCAAACATTGTGAAGCATGACTCCCACCACTACTACATGAACCTGAAGATTGCAGAATTTAATGCATGAAAGTACTAGTTCAATCAGAATGAACATTTAACATTCTACTATTTTATTTTATTCTATTATAATATATTATCTTATATTATATCATTATAAAATTGTAAATAAAACATGAAAATCAGACAAGGTTGGAATTCCTTTTATTAATATATTCTTCTATACACAATCACACACACCCATATATATATATATATATATATATATATATATATATATAAATATTAATATATATATATAAATATATATATATATATATATATATATTATATATAAATATATAAATATATATATATATATATATATATATATATATATATATATAAACAATTTAGGAATGGCCTAAACAGGCCATTCGTCCACCAGAAAGAGCAGCCAGAACTCCCAACCGCCAAGTAGTGTAATTCGGAAATAAGGTGAAAATTTAAAACATTACCCTAATTCATCTTTTATACGATGCATCGTTTCAGTGTCTTTAATGATAGACCAGCTTAATTAAATTAAATTAAGCTAGTCTACCATAGGTCACACTTCATCAGTAAAAGAACCTGGAGAGAGACGGATAGACACGAGGCGACTGTATCAATGCCTCGGGAATATCTGTCTTAAAATTTTCAAGACCAACGCATTCGTGCCAAACTTATCGGCAGCAAATATAAACTGCCGATTCAATCTTAATTTAATTTAATTAAGCGGGTCTATCATTAAAGACACTGAAACGTGCATCGTATAAAAGATGAATTAGGGTAAATGTTTTTAATTTTCACCTTATTTCCGAATTACACTACTTGGCGGTTGGATCTGGCTGCTATTCTGGTGGACGAATGGCCTGTTTAGGCCATTCCTAAATTGTTATATTTATACATATTAGTCTTTGACTATTTTCTCTTTCCATAGGCCGCTGGTAGCGATAAATTTTTACTGAATTTTTTGCTACCCTAAATTGATTAATGATAAATATATATATAATATATATATATATATATATTATATATATATATATATATATATATTTAATTGCATCTAATGAGGTAATGTAATAGGTATATACAATAAGTGCTTAGGTTGGTTTACCACTTAACACTCTGACTTGAACTGCAACTAAAACGAAAAGTGGTGTTGTAGCTGCCTAACAAAGAATGGCTATAAGTGGTTCATCATTGAGCAGCAGGAGGATATTGAGGGTGGCCCAAAAGTAGGTTTGCAGTTATTCAATTATCTCTTTCACATTCATATATTAACAGTTTAGATCTTAATTATTAAAAAATATGAAACCCTTATTCTATGCTAATTTAGTTCAGTTTGTTAAGCTCCCTTTTCATTTTGTAATTGTTTTTTTTTCTTTTGTTTTTTTACCAAAATCTGGACGCCCTAAGATTTCTGTGACTGAAAAAAATGGGATGTTAGTGGCTATGACGTTTGTGAACAGTCCAAAGAAGTCCACACAATGTACTTCTCTAGAATTATTCATATCTATTTCTTTACTACCCACAAGGGGCTAAACACAGAGGGGACAAACAAGGACAGACAAAGGGATTAAGTCGATTACATCGACCCCAGTATGTAACTGGTACTTAGTTTATCGACCCCGAAAGGATGAAAGGCAAAGTCGACCTCGGCGGAATTTGAACTCAGAACGTAGCGACAGACGAAATACCGCTAAGCATTTCGCCCGGCGTGCTAACGATTCTGCCAGCTCGCCGCCTTCTAGAACTATTCATACGAAGAACATCATTGAAACACTTAATGCATAAACTGAAATTAAAACCTTTCCATCCACAACTGGTACGTGGTGTCACAGTGTGTCAGAGTGTTCTGAAGTGGTTTGAAGAATGTTGCAATGTTGAAGGAGGACGTTTTGAGCATCTGAGAGATGAAACATCGTCTGTTTATGATGTGCATAAACAATACGATTGTATGATAGAAATTTCAATGTAATACGCGCAGGAGTGGCTGTGTAGTAAGTAGCTTGCTTACCAACCACATGGTTCCGGGTTCAGTCCCACTGCGTGGCACCTTGGGCAAGTGTCTTCTGCTATAGCCTCGGGTCGACCAATGCCTTGTGAGTGGATTTGGTAGATGGAAACTGAAAGAAGCCTGTCGTATATATGTATATATATATATATATATATATATATAGGCGCAGGAGTGGCTGTGTGGTAAGTAGCTTGCTAACCAACCACATGGTTCCGGGTTCAGTCCCACTGCGTGGCATCTTGGGCAAGTTTCTTCTGCTATAACCCCGGGCCGACCAATGCCTTGTGAGTGGATTTGGTAGACGGAAACTGAAAGAAGCCCGTCGTATATATGTATATGTATATATGTATGTGTGTGTGTGTGTTTCTGTGTTGTCCCCCCTAGCTTTGCTTGACAGCCGATACTGGTGTGTTTACGTCCCCGTCACTTAGTGGTTCGGCAAAAGAGACCGATAGAATGTATGTGTGTGTGTGTGTTTCTGTGTTTGTCCCCCTAGCATTGCTTGATAACCGATGCTGGTGTGCTTACGTCCCCGTCACTTAGTGGTTCGGCAAAAGAGACCGATAGAATGTATGTGTGTGTGGTGTTTGGGTTTTTTTCTCTGTTGTCCCCCCTAGCATTGCTTGATAACCGATGCTGGTGTGCTTACGTCCCCGTCACTTAGCGGTTCGGCAAAAGAGGCCGATAGAATAAGTACTGGGCTTACAAAGAATAAGTCGCGGGGTCGATTTGCTCGACTAAAGGCGGTGCTCCAGCATGGCCGCAGTCAAATGACTGAAACAAGTAAAAGAGTAAAAGAGTATAAAAGAGTATAAAAGAGTAATAAAAATGTTTTAAAAGAAGTTTAAAGTGCCTACATGACAACTGTAAACCCACTTTTCGGTCACCCTGAATCTAAGAAAGAAAGAATGAACAGACTAAGCATGAATATCACTTTCAAACAGTGGTTCTCAACCATTTTTTAATCTAAGGACCTCTTTGATTCCTATTCTTCGCTACTGGACCCTCATTAGCATTGTCATAATTAGATATTGCTAAGAACTTCTTTTTTTTGTTTTGTTTTGTTTTTACTTGTGTTAGTAATTTGACTGCGGCCATGCTGGAGCACCGCCTTTTAGTCAAACAAATTGACCACAGGACTTATTCTTTGTATGCCTAGTACTTATTCTATCGGTCTCATTTGCTGAACTGCTAAGTTACGGGGATGTGAACACACCAACATCCATTGTCAAGCAATGGCGGAAGGACAAACATAGACACACAAATACATACATACATACATATCTATATATAGATATATATATATATATATATATATATATATATATATATATATATATATATGTATATATATTACATAATAGTGCTTTTTATCTAATTATATATCCTGATGATGATGATGATATATAAATTAGAGAAAAACCACTATTATGCAATATATATATTATATATATAAATATA
>NW_021832491.1:0-17500 GCF_006345805.1 Octopus sinensis | reverse complement strand
AGTAAACAAGCCACTTACCACACAGCCACTCCTGATATGCATGTATATATATATATATATATATATATATATATATATACATATTTTATATACTCTTTTACTCTTTACTTCTACTTGTTTCATTCATTTGACTGCGGCCATGCTGGAGCACCGCCTTAGTCGAGCAAATCGACCCCGGGACTTATTCTTTGTAAGCCCAGTACTTATTCTATCGGTCTCTTTTGCCGAACCGCTAAGTGACGGGGATGTGTAAACACACCAGCATCGGTTGTCAAGCAATGCTAGGGGGACAAACACAGACACACAAAACATATACACACACACACTTATATATATATATATACATATATACGACAGGCTTCTTTCAGTTTCCGTCTACCAAATCCACTCACAAGGCATTGGTCAGCCCGGGGCTATAGCAGAAGACACTTGCCCAAGATGCCACGCAGTGGGACTGAACCCGGAACCATGTGGTTGGTTAGCAAGCTACTTACCACACAGCCACTCCTGCGCCCATATATATATATATATCAAAGTAAATGGAGAAATTGACATACAGACATCAGTTTATTGGGGCAAATCCAATTTCAAAGAATATTAAACTCACAGAACCTACAACTGTTTCCATGTCCAATTAATTAATTCCAATTAGTAATGGCTACTTTGTTTTCAAAACAATTAACACATGCACATGCACAAATAAATTAAAATGCACAGGTACACATATCTGAATTCAATGCTAAGTCTACCAAGGATACATCAACACATTGCAATGTAGTCCCTTTTTCTGTGAAGTTCTGCCCCTGACGAAATGTTCAATTAACTATAATTCAATATAAATCTTTAATATAGGAAACGATTGTAGGTTCTATGAGTTTGATATTGTTTGAAATAGGATTTGTTTCAATAATTTGATGTCTATACGTCAATTTTTCAATTTTCTTCTTTTTCTTTTACACAAACAGTAATATACCAATACCCAAAGGTGGCAAGCTGGCAGTATGGTTAGCATGCCGGGCAAAAGACTTAGCAGTATTTTGTCTGTCTTTACAATCTGAGTTCAAGTTCCGCCAAGGTCAACTTCGCTGACATCCATCTAAGACGTATTAATATCCTTGAAATAATTAATATATGTACATATATATATATATATAGGCGCAGGAGTGGCTGTGTGGTAAGTAGCTTGCTAACCAACCACATGGTTCCGGGTTCAGTCCCACTGCGTGGCATCTTGGGCAAGTGTCTTCTGCTATAGCCCCGGGCCGACCAATGCCTTGTGAGTGGATTTGGTAGACGGAAACTGAAAGAAGCTGTCGTATATATATATATATGTATATATTATATATATATATATATATATATATATATATATATATATATATATATATAGTGTGTGTAATGTGGTGTGTGTGTGTGTTTATCCCCCTAGCATTGCTTGACAACCGATGCTGGAGATCGATAGAATAAGTACTGGGCTTACAAAAAGAATAAGTCCCGGGGTTGATTTGCTCCACTAAAGGCGCTGCTCCAGCATGGCCGCAGTCAAGTGACTGAAACAAGTAAAAGAGTAAAAGAATATATATATATATAGTCACAATGAGGACATTTAAATCTCTTCTAAGGATATTTTATCGAAGATACACAGGTTTAATATATTGTCTTTTGAAGAGATATTTCTTCAATAAATATATTATATAAAATATCGTGAAATATCAAACATTATTATTGAGTTAGAAAAAAAAGAGATCTGATGGACAGAAATTTATTTATTTATTAACATATTCACCTACAATTGTTTTGTTTCACAAACAAAATTGAAATTACAAACCATATATGTGTATGTAATTCTGCATTTTAACCCTTTAGTGTTCAGATTATTCTGTCAAATGTGATGTTTGTTTATTTAAAATGATTTGAATTAATCCTGGATTATCTTGTAGTTTAGAGATTTCAGTGATGTGATTATTTTAGTTTTAGAATGACATGGTAGGGCTGAGGTGAGAGGTAAGATCTGGTCAGTTTCAATATAAAACAGGTTAAATATTTTGGCCGGATATGGCCGGTTTGAATGCTAAAGGGTTAAACACCTTGTATGGAAACTGATCAGGGTGTGCAAAGAACAATAACAATTACATTAGGGTGTTTGGAACACTCCGAATGTATAGACGGGTCTTTGTACACCCTGATGATTTGCCAGTCAAGGTATTTTAAAATGCAAAATTATATATTTATATACGTTTCGTAATTTTAATTTTGCTTGTGAAATGAAACAGTTAGAGATGAAAATGTTGATTAATTAATAAATTAATTTGTACCCATTAGATCTCTCTGTTTCCTAACTCAATAATTAGATATATACATGCATACATACATTACATACATACATACATACACACATACATACATGCATGCATACATACATACATACATAAATACATACATACATACATACAAACATACATACATACATACATGCATGCATGCATGCATACATACACACACACATACATACATACATAAATACATACATACAAACATACATACATACATACATAAATACATACATACATACATCTGTGATGCTGTTCATGCTTTCTATAAACCCCTTGTCATTCCTGTTAAGGAGGTCTGAAGGGTATCTCACTGGTTCACAAGGGAACAAAAATACCAAAATTACACACTGTTTCTCTGTGGATGACTTGAAACTGCCAAGAATATGCATGAGATGAAAGAGAACCTTGAGCTGGTTACAGCATTCTCAAAGGATACAGGGTTGGAGTTCAGTCAGGATAAATATTGATATCTGGTTGTGAAACGAGGGAAATCTGGAAACCAGACTAGCAGCATCTCCATCAATGGCTTGACTGTTTCCCCTGGATCTGATGAGGAATATTACAGATACCTAGAGGCACACAAATACATAATTTACGATGGCAATTGTAACAAGACATCTCTTTTCTCTCTTTTTATTTGTTTCAGTCATTTTGACTGCGGCCATGCTGGAGCACTGCCTTTAATCAAGCAACTCGACCCCGGGACTTATTCTTTTGTAAGCCCAGTACTTATTCTATCGGTCTCTTTTGCCGAACCACTAAGTGACAGGGACATAAACACACCAGCATCGGTTGTCAAGCAATGCTAGGGCGACAAACACAGACACACAAACATATACACACACATACATACATACGTATATATACATATATACGACGGGCTTCTTTCAGTTTCCATCTATCAAATCCACTCACAAGGCTTTGGTCGGCCCGAGGCTATAGTAGAAGACACTTGCCCAAGGTGCCACGCAATGGGACTGAACCCGGATCCATGCGGTTGGTAAACAAGTTACTTACCACACAGCCACTCCTGTGCCTACGTGTAACTAACGAATACTACAACCAATTAATATAGATCTCGGAACTCTCTGCATTCAGTAAAACAGAGGCCCACGATGTGTTTGCAGTGCCAGTACTCATACCAGCATTTGAGCCGCTTGACTGGAGGTTTGATGAGATCCAAGCCTTTGATGTGAAAACCTGGAAGGTACTGACCAGCACAGTGATGTAGGCCATCTATGCCTAAAATGGTTTATACCTGTAATTATTGGAGCACTGTGATATTAGGATTCTGAAAGACATGAAGGGTCAAGCTGATATGAGGACTACATATCCAGCCATCACTGAAGCTGTGAAAAATCTATAAAACTTTCCAGAAGTTTATCATTGACGTCCAGGGGTAAAAAGCACTATCCGACTCGTGGCCGATGCCAGCGCCGCCTCGACTGGCTTCCATGTCGGTGGCACGTAAAAAGCACCATCCGACTCGTGGCCGATGCCAGCGCCGCCTCGACTGGCTTCCGTGCCGGTGGCACGTAAAATGCACCAATTCGACCGTGGCCGTTGCCAGCCTCGCCTGGCACCTGTGCAGGTGGCACGTAAAAAGCACCCACTACACTCACGGAGTGGTTGGCGTTAGGAAGGGCATCCAGCTGTAGAAACACTGCCAGATAAGACCGGAGCCTGGTGCAGCCTTCTGGCTTCCCAGATCCCCGGTCGAACCGTCCAACCCATGCTAGCATGGAGAACGGACGTTAAACGATGATGATGATGATGATGATATACATGTGCATGTCACAATATACAACTAATATGCATGAGAATGCATACGTAAAACAAAATATAGAAATCTGCACATGCACTGACTCCAAATACTGCACAGGAGTGGCTGTGTGGATAGGCGCAGGAGTGGCTGTGGTAAGTAGCTTGTTTACCAGCCACATGGTTCCGGGTTCAGTCCCACTACGTGGCACCTTGGGCATGTGTCTTCTACTATAGCCTCGGGCCGACCAAAGCCTTGTGATTTGGTAGACAGAAACTGAAAGAAGCCTGTCGTATATATGTATATATATATGTGCGTGTGTGTGTGTTTGTCCCCCTAGCATTGCTTGACAACCGATGCTGGTGTGTTTATGTCCCCGTCACTTAGCGGTTCGGCAAAAGAGTCCGATAGAATAAGTACTGGGCTTACAAAGAATAAGTGCCGGGGTCGAGTTGCTCGATTAAAGGCAGTGCTCCAGCATGGCCACAGTCAAATGACTGAAACAAGAAAAAGAGTAAAGAGTAAGAGTATATACACACGCATACAAACAAAAATACCCGGTTGATGTTGTTGAAATTCCAATGACAGAGCCTTTGATATAGGTTAGAAACCAGCTCTTTCTATACTAGCAAAAAAAAACATCTTGAAATAAAACTAAACAATGACATATATGCATAACCGGCAATCTTTCGTCTCTAGTAGACCTTTCCATCGATTTCCGTAAAAATTTTTTTTTTTTACATATGGGCTTGCAGGAACTTTTGAAGTAATGAGAGCAAAAGAGACTAAGAGAAAGCGATTGTATGATGAGGGAAGTTCTTTTGAAGTTACCGTGCATGTGAAACATTGATGTATATGTGTGTGTGTGTGTGTTTGATGGGGTGTGGGAGACAGACAGTATGTTGTGTAAGTGAAGTGCTTCTGTTAGTGTGTGTGAAGAGACAGAGTAATGTGTGAAAGAAAGAGATAACTGGAATTTTTTACTCGGTGTATGTGTATATGTATGTATATTACTTCAAAAGTTCCCGCAAGCCCATATATAAAAAAAAAAATTTTTTTACGGAAATCGACGGAAAGGTCTACTAGAGACGAAAGATCGCCGCATAACCATATGGGTCCTGACAAATACATTGTTTCACCAGGAGGTCCAAGCGCCCGGACGAAACAAACTATATTTTGTCGGACTTGTTTTTGCTTTTTATAGAATGTATATGGCAACTTAAACTTTGCACTTTGAGGTCTTTAATTTCTTTGTATTGTAATAAGTCCGACTACGTTCCTTCTGAATAAGGTAACCCAAGACTGTGTGTGTGTGTGTGTGTGTGTGTGTGTGTGTGTGTGATTGTGTGTTGTGTGTGTGTGTGTGTGATTGTGTGTGTGATTGTGTGTGTGTGTGGTGTGATTGTGTGTGTGTGTGATGTATGTGTTTGTGTGGTGTGGATTGTGTGTGTGTGGTTATTGTGTGTGTGAGTGTGTGTGTGTGTGTTGATTGTGTATGTGTGTGATTGTGTGTGGTGTGTGTGTGATGTGTGTGTGTGTGTGGTGTTAAGTGTGTGGTGGGTGTAATGTGTGTGTGTGGTGTTTGTGGTGTTGGTGTGTGTGTGTGTGTGGTGTGTGTGTGAGTGTGATTGTGTGGTGTTGGTGTGTGTGTGTGTGAGATTGTGTGTGTGTGTGAGTGTGTGTGTGTGGTATGACCGAAAATGGCGAATGATTTGACCTGGGCGGATTTGGACTTTATTTTTGTCAAGTCCAGCGACCACGCACGGATTTGGTTGTTATTTTTAGCAACTCGATCGAACCCCCCACCCTCCCTCTCTCTCTCTCTCTATCACTCTCTAGCTGACAAAAAGAGAAACAAAAGTGGAACAAAATGTGGTGAAAGAGTGAAATAAATAAACATAAATAAATAAATAAATAAAAATTTACAACAGAAAAGAGACAGGAAAGAAAGGAGATCTAACAAAGATGTTGAAAGGAAACGATGAGTGGTGGAGACGGTGGTGATGGATGCGGTGGTGGTGGAGATAAGAGAGAGAGTAGGAGGGAGAGAGAAGTGGGTAGAGTGTTGATGATAAAATAGAGAGAGTGATAAGAAGAAAAGGGGGAGGGAGAAAAGAGTGAAAGTTATAAAGAATGAGAGAGAGGTAGACAGACGCCGGTTAGAAAATAGAGAGAGTGATATTAAGAAGAGAGGGAGTGAAAAGTGAAAGTTATAAAGAATGAGAGAGAAGTAGGCAGACGCCGGTTATAAAATAGAGAGAGTAATGTTAAGAAGAGAGGGAGTAGAGAGTGAAAGTTATAAAGAATGAGAGAGAGGTAGGCAGAGAATGGTTGTGAAATAGAGCGAGTAATAATAAGCACGGAGGGTGAAAAAGAGAAAGTAGTAATGAAGAGGGAGAGTGAAAGAGATATAGTAATAAAAAGGAGGGAATGTGAAAGAGAGAGTAAGAATAAGCAGGGAGAGCGAATAGGAAAAAAGAGTAATAATACGCAGGGAGGGTGAAATAGAGGAAAAGAGAGAGTGTAATGATACAGCAAGGAAGGTGAAAGATATAGAGTAATAATGAGCCGGGAAGGTGAAGGAGAAAGAGAGTAAGAATAAGCAGGGAGGGTGCAATAGAGAAAAAGAGAGAGTAATAATGAGCAAGGAGGGTGAAAAAGAGAGAGAGAGAGAGAGAGAGAGCAATAATGAGCCGGGAAGGGGAAGGAGAGGGACGGGGTGTCTAATATATATGGGATAAAGAATGGAGAGATAAAAGATTGGCCTCTTTGTTTTTCTATTCTGATTCTATTCACATCTAAAATGCTTTATTATCAGAAGGAATAATATTAGATTGACTGGCGGTACTTGACCGGTTCTCACTTTGGTGTGTGGGGGAGATTGTGAATGAGATAGAGAGAGAGATGTTTATGATAAAGATTAAGAGGAGGGAGAGAGAGAGAGGGGGAGAGAGAAAGGGAAAACGGGAGAGAGAGAGAGAAAGGGAAGGTGGTGAAAGACTGTGAGTAGAGAGAGAGAGAGAGGGAGACAGAGAGAGAGGGAGAGAGAGAGAGAGGGAGAGGGAGAGAGAGAGAGGAAGGTGGTGAAATATTGTGAGTAGAGAGAGAGAGAGAGAGGAAAGAGGAAGGGAAGGTGGTGAAATACTGTGAGTAGAGCGAGAGAGAGAGAGAAAGGGAAGGTGGTGAAAAGCAGTAATTAAAGAGAGAGGGAGAAAATGGTGACATACTGTGAGTAGAGAGAGAGAGAGAGAGAAAGGGAAGGTGGTGAAATACTGTGAGTAGAGAGAGAAAGAGAGAGAGGAAAGAGGAAGGTGGTGAAAAGCTGTAACTATAAAAAAGAGAAAGAAGTGGTGAAATGCAGTAATTAAAGAGAGAGGGGGAAAATGGTGAAATATAGTAATTATACAGAGAGAGTAAAAGGCGGTGGTGAAAAGCAGTAACTATAGAGAGAGAAAGGAAGTGGTGAAATATAGTGACTATAGAGAAAGAGAGATAATGGTGAAAAGAAGCAACTATATAGAGAGGGGGCAGAAGAAATACAGTAACTATGAAGAGGGAGGTACTGGTATAAAAGAGTAAGTATAGTGACAGAGGGTGAAAGAGAGAGATAGAGAAAGTGGTGAAATATAGTAATTAAAGACAGAGAAGGGGAAAGGTAACTACAGAGAGAGAGTGAAAGAAGGTGGTGAAATACAGTAATCATAGAGAGAGAGAGAGAGAGAGAGACGAAGGGAGACGAAAGGTGGTAATTAGAGAGAGAGAGAGGAAGAGAGAGAGGGAAGGCGGTGAAATATAGTAATTATAGAGAGAGAAATAGAGGGTAATACATAAAGAGAGAGAGGGGGAAGCATGCTTGTGAGCCACATTAACTATATATAGAGAGATGGAGGTGGTGAAAGACAGTAAGTGTAGAGAGAGGAGAGAGACGAAAAGTGGTGAAATACAGTAATTATACAGAGAGAGAGATGTGATGAAATAGAGTAACTATATAGAGAGAAATATAGTATATAAAGAGAGAGAGAGAGAGAGAGAGAGAGCCATGCCGGTGAAAAGCATAAACTATATAAGAGAGAGAGAGAGAGAGAAGTTGTGAAATACAGAAATTATAAAGAGAGAGTGATAATATGAGAGAGAGAGACAGAGAGATAGAGAGAGAAGGTGTTAAGAACAATAAATGAGAGTGCAAATAGAGGAAGGGGAGGAGTACATGTAGTGAGAGAGAGAGATTGTAATCGAAGGCGCTCCAGTTGTGACCATCCTGTCTTTTGTCAGATATTTCTGACTTTGTACGTGGGACTTTTAAATGACAGCTTTGTACGAGGCAGATTTTGGCTGCCATTTCTAGCAGATCGGGAAACTTACTACACACCAAGGCCATATATATATATATATATACACACACACACACGCGCACATACACACGCACACACACACACATGTATAACATACGTACATATACATGTAATATACACACACACACATGTATAACATACGTACGCATACATGTAATATACACACACACATGTATAACATACGTACGTATACATGTAATATACACACACATGTATAACATACGTATACATGTAATATACACACACACACATGTATAACATACGTACGTATACATGTAATATACACACACATGTATAACATACGTACGTATACATGTAATATACACACACACACATGTATAACATGCGTACGTATACATGTGGTATACACGCACATGGATGTTTACTTCTATAAACACACATGAACTTAGAGGAGAGGAAAGCAAAGAACATGGTTTTTCCCAAATTGTGAAGGGAGAAGATAAATAATAGAGAGAAATATTCGTGTTATTGATGTTAAAGGAGAGAGACAGGGAGAGAAAGAGAAGAATGAGGGAGGGAGGGAAAACACTAAAAAACAAAAAAAAATTATATAAAAACAAGGTGAGGAGAAGGAGGGGAGCTACATGTGGTAGCTCGTCTTGCTAAAAATAGCAACCAAATACTGCTTCAGATCATATACAAGAAGCAAACAAACAAAAACAACAATTTTTGCAGTTCTTTATATAGAAGCAGTCGAGATGGTCAGAAATGTAACGTCGTGGACAACCGAGGGCTAAACAACGTTTTTAGTAGTAGATAGTAGCGGAAAAGGTGGTTGATCCGAGGTCGCTGAAGACTGGGTCTTTTGGATATCGCGTGTGGCACGCTGCGAAATGCTGGGAAGGAAAAGTAATGAATTCCCTTCAGAATATCTTATTTAGATGAAGTGTTTAAGACTCGCCCGACAAAAATCAGCTGTCGATACATACAGACATACATCATACATACATACATACATGCATCCATGTATACATACATACATACATAAATACATACACACCATGCACATACATACATACATACATTCATACATGCATACATACATACATACATGCATGCATGCATGCATACATACATACATACGTACGTACACACATACGTTCATACATACATACATACATACATACATGCATACATAAATACATACAAACATACATACATACATACATACATACATACATACATACATACATACATACATTCATACATGCATATATACATGCATACATACATGCATACATACATAAATAAATAAATAAATACAAACATACATAAATACGTACGTACATACATACATATATACATGCATACATTCATACACACGTACATACATTCATACATACATACATTCATACACACATACATTCATACAATACATACATACATACATGCATGCATACATACATACATACATACATACATACATACATACACACATACATTCATACACACATACATTCATACATACATGCATACATACATGCATGCATGCATACATACATACATATGTTTTTTCTCTCCTTCTTTCTGTGTTTTTCTCTCTCTCTGTGTATCTTTCTGTTGAAGAGCGTAGGCTCGAAACGTTAAAGACTTGTTTTATTTATATTTCCTGAGCGCCATACTAATACAATTGTTTGTTTGTTTCCTACCTGCCTTCGTCTTTTGTCTATTTTCATAAAGCTTCCCGTTATATACATACATACATAAATACATACATACATATATACATACATAAATACATACATACATACATACATACATTCATACATACATTCATACATTCATACATACACATGCATACATACAAGCATACATACATACATGACTACATACATACAAACATACATACACACAGGCATTTTAAATTTCTTTTAAAACATTTCATTACATTTAAATTTCCATCTTTCAATTAACTAAATTAGCATAAAATAATGGTTTCCTACTTTCTTATAATTAAGATCTAAAAGAGATAATTGAATGACTGTAAACCCACTTTTGGGCCACCCTGTATATATATATATATATACACATACACACACACACATATATTAATATATAAATAGAATATATATAATATATATATATATATATATATATAATATATATATATATATATATATATATATACATATTATATAATATATATAATATTCTGTTTGCCTTTTACGTGTTTGTGGCATTAATTAAGGCCATGCTGGAACACCGCCTTTAGTCGAGCAAATCGACCCCAGGACTTATTCTTTGTAAGCCCAGTACTTATTCTGCCGGTCACTTTTGCCGAACCGCTAGCTTACAGGGGACCTAAACACACCAACATCGGTTGTCGAGACAAACACAGACACATAAACATATTTATGTATATTTATATATGTATATATATGGCACGTAAAAAACACCCACTACACTCGCGGAGTGGTTGGCGTTAGGAAGGGCATCCAGCCGTAGAAACACTGCCAGATCTGACTGGACCTGACGAAGCCTTCCAGCTTCACAGACCCCCAGTTGACCCGTCCAACGCATGCTAGCATGGAAAGTGGACGCTAAACGATGATGATGATGATGACGATGATATACATATATACACGATGGGTTTCTTTCAGTTTCTATCTACCAAATTCATTCACAAGCTTTCGGTTGGTCTGAGGTTACAGTTGAAGACGCTTGCCCAAGGTGCAATGCAGTGGGACTGAACCTGGAACCATGTGGTTGGTAAACAAGCTACTTACCACACAGCCACTCCCGCGCCTATGTTATAATTTTTCAAAATTCACCGTGCAAGTGCAGTTTCAGTCGGCAATACGTGGATAATGCTGAGCTAATCTTTGAAAATGCTAAGATCATATTCATAAGATTTATATATATAGGGTAGCGAATATTCTTAAAAATTTCACCACCAGTGGCCTGGCATGTATAAAAAGTCAATAGACAACATAATTCTTCCTAGATTTTGGTACAAAACCAGGAGTCCTGAAGGGAAGGGGCAATTTGATTGACTGCTACTTATTTTATCAACAATAATAATCACTTCTACCTTAAGGCACAAGGCCTGAAACTTGCAGGGAGGGGACTAGTCGAATTTATGGACCCCAATGTTTCACTAGTATATAATTTATTGACCCCGAGAGGATGAAAGGCAAAGTCAACCTGGCAGAATTTGAACTCAGAACGTAGTGGCAGATGAAATACTGCTAAGCATTTCACCCGGCATGCTGACGATTCTGCCAGCTCACTGCCTTTTATAATAATAGTAATAATAATAAGAAGAAGAAGAAGAAGAGAAGAAGAAGAGGAAGAAGAAGGATGATAATAATAATAATAATAAGAAGAAGAAGAAGAAGAGAAGAAGAAGAGGAAGAAGAAGGATGATGATAATAATAATAATAATAAGAAGAAGAAGAAGAAGGAAGAAGGATGATAATAATAACAATAATAATAAGAAGAAGAAGAAGAGAAGAAGAAGAGGAAGAAGAAGGATGATGATAATAATAATAATAATAAGAAGAAGAAGAAGAAGAAGGATGATAATAATAACAATAATAATAAGAAGAAGAAGGATGATAATAATAATAATAAGAAGAAGAAGAAGAAGAAGAAGAAGGATGATAATAATAACAATAATAATAATAATAATGATAATAATAATAATAATAAAAATAAAGAAAGAGGTCTATGTTTCTGAAGGTTAATTGAGGTGCAGTCGCTATGAATGTGGCCTGGGTGTCAAGGGGGTGGCAGCCTGAAAATGTTTGGGAACTCCTGATGTACATTGTTTTGTCTTGGTATAAAAGATGGGCTACAGCAAATATTCTGCTCAATACCACAGATTTGCTTGTCAGTTGTTTGACCTTAACCAGTTGAGCATGTCCTTAGTGGCTGATTTATATGTGCATCTCTGATCATGAGCAGAAGTAGTGGGGGAGCATCATAGCCATGTGTTGAGAGGAATTCTTTGGGGTTTGAATGATTCACCTCTGGAAACATGCGTGTTTCATTCAACATCCTTAAACAAACCTTATTCAGGGATCTTTTGAGCGGGATGAGCTACTCAACCAGAAGAAAATTCTAACTGGGCCCCACCCGCAAGGTCATGTGCTGTTTATCTTGATATGAGATCACCATGTCACACACATATGTTGTGATGCATGTGCCTGGTGTACCCTTATCAGACGAGTAGTCATGATGGGTATACTGGGCTTCGTAAATTTTACCCCAGTGTCACTTTGATGGCATGCACTGCTCTCTCACTCAATAATAATAATAATAATAATAATAATAATAATAATAATAATAATAATAATGATAATGATGATCATTTCTGCTAAAGGCCTGAAATTTTGGTGGGAGGGGACTAGTTGATTACATCAACCCCAGTGCGTAACTGGTACTTATTTCATCGACCCTGAAAGGATGAAAGGCAAAGTTGACCGCAGTGGTTGTGTTGGTGGTGATGAGAATGATGAAGATGAAGATTGTGGTGGTAGTGGTGGTGGGTGGGTTGATGGTGACGATGAATATGCTGATGATGGTTGGAGAGATGATGATAAGAATGATGGTGATGATGATGATGATGGAAATGATGGTGATGATGGTGGTGACGGTGATAATGAGTACAGTGTTGATGATGATAATGATGGTGATGGTGATAATGATGGTGATGGTGATATTGAATTTGATGATGATGGTGGTGGTGGTGGTAATGGTGGAGGTCAAACTTCATATAGTGATGATTGCAATGATGATGATGTGGTTGGTTGTGGTGTCAGTGGTTGTAGTGAATATGATAGCTGGTAATGATGATGGTGGTGGTGGTAGTGGTTGTGGTGGTGGTTGTGGTGGTGGTTGTAGTGGTTGTGGTGGTAGTGGTGGTGGTGGTGGTGGTGGTGGCGGTGGCGGTGGTAGTGGTTATGGTGGTTGTGGTGGTAGTGGTGGTGGTGGTGGCGGTTGGTGGTTGTGGTGGTGGTTGTGGTGGTGGTGGTTGTGGTGGTGGTTGTGGTGGTGGTAGTTGTGGTGGTGGTGGTGATTGTGGTGGTGGTGGTGGTGGCGGTGGTAGTGGTGGTGGTGGTGGTTGTGGTGGTGGTGGTGGCGGTGGTAGTGGTGGTGGTGGTGGTGGTCGTTCCATCCCCACCATCAGTTGAAGAAGATAAGATGACAGGAAATGGCTAATCAGCATTTCTCACACAAGGCAGGAAGCCTGGAATTTTGTAGAGAGGAGGAGAGGAAGGGGGGAGAGTGAAGGAGAGGGGGAGGGAGAGAGGGGGGGAAGGAGATATGGGAAGTTGTGATGTTCAGTTCTTTTCCAAAGGCCTCTCATTAAACTGAAATGGGACCATGGTTTTATGCAAGAAGAAGAAGAGGAGGAGGAGGAGGAGGAGGAAGAAGAAGAAGAAGAGGAGGAGGTGGAGGAGGAGGAAGAAGAAGAAGAGAGGAGGAGGAGGAGGAAGAAGTAGAAGAAGAAGAGGAGGAGGAGGAGGAAGAAGAAGAAGAGGAGGAGGAGGAGGAGGAGGAAGAAGTAGAAGAAGAAGAGGAGGAGGAGGAGGAGGAGGAGGAGGAGGAGGAGGAAGAAGAAGAGGAGGAAGAAGTAGAAGAAGAGGAGGAGGAGGAAGAAGAAGAAGAAAAAGGAGGAGGAGGAGGAGGAGGAAGAAGAAGAAGAAAAAGGAGGAGGAGGAGGAGGAGGAAGAAGAAGAAGAGGAGGAAGAAGAAGAAAAAGAAGAAAAAAGAGATAACAAAGAAAGAAGGTTTGAGGTGGAGGTTTGATTAAAAGACCAATTAACATGGAGCGTGTGTGGTGTGTGTGTGTGTGTGTGTGTGTGTGTGTGTGTGTGTGTGTGTGTGTTAAATGGGAAGACAAGGGCAAGAGGAAAAGAAGAGAAGAAAGAAAGAGTGAAGGAGTGTCTAACAGAGTGAGGGTTGGGGTAGAGGTAGGAACACAAGTGTGGGGGTAGGGGTGCCTGATGTCAGAAAGGTGGGCAATGGATAAGGGGTTCGAATTTCAGCCAAGCTATCCAACAAAGATAAGAAGTGTGAAAGAAGCGGGGTGGTGTGGGGGTGGAGGTTGGGATAAAAGAGGGTTTAAGAGGGTTAAAGGATGTGTGACTGTGTTTTAGAAAAAGGTCAGTGCTAGGATGATAGTCTTAAAGACATTCCAGCCATGACAAACCTGTCTATTAGGACCTTGGGCAAATGTCTTTGGGCTGACCAAAGCAGTAGATTTGGCAGATGGAAACTGAAAGAAGCCTGTTGTGTATATATATATAGATGTTGTTTTGTTTTTTTATTTGTTTTAGTCATTTGACTGTGGCCATGCTGGAGCACCATCTTCAGTTGAACAAATTGACCCCAGGACTTGTTCTTTGTAAGCCCGGTACTTATTCTATTGGTCTTTTTTGCCAAACCACTAAGTTACGGGGACGTAAACACACCAACATCGGTTGTCAAGCAATGGAGTGGGTACAAAGACAGACACACACACACAGATATATATATATAAAATTAATCCAAACAAGAAAGCACAAAAAAACACAACAGCGCGAGGACGTGGAACAAATATAGTATTATTGGACGCTCAGGAAAGAAGGAGGGTTTAACGTTTCGAGCGGAGCTCTTCGTCGGAAACATAGGAGAAGGAAAGATCCAGAGAAGGGAAGACAGAGGGAAAAAAATCGCCAACGGTATACATGCGGTCACACACATATATATATATATTTCGGTGCGAATGGTTTTGTTATACGGTGCCGAGTTTTACAATCCTGCAAATAATAACACAATGTAAGAATTTTCAAAAAAATATTTGTTTATTGTATTTTTTTAGGTGTTTATCAATCCATTCTTTTCTGCTGATTCCAAAAATGAAATTATTTTTTGTGTATCATCAACAGTTAAAAAAATGTCGACTTTCAATGTTATTATATATTCGGTATTGTTATAATGTTCTGCTACTAAATGTATGTCTAATTTTCTCTTTCAGACCAATTTCTAAGTTCTGCTACTTTCAGGATGGCTACTAGAGTATGAAAAAATTCTCCAGATACATTTTGCTATGTGTGTGGTTATTATATTGGGAAAAAGCAGGTATTACATAAGATCGTGAAAGGTACCAAATTGTGGATAGCGTACAGACTCTATTTATTTCAGAATGCCCATAGGTGACCAGGACAAACCATGGGCCCCCCCATGTGATATGTGGAAGTTGTCGATCTACTCTAGAAGCTAGAAGGATGGTTAAGAGGTACAAGAAGGTCAATGCCTTTTGCCATTCCAAGGGTATGGAGAGAGCCAAAGAACCATCACGATGACTGTTACTTTTGTATGATTGATGTGACAAAGTACAGAAAAGTGAAAAGAAGACAAGCTCTTCAGTATCCAGACATACCATCATTTAGAGCACCTGTCCCACATGATGACAGTTTACGAGTACCACTACCACCAGAAAATATTTCATCTGAAGAGTCAACAAGTTGCAGCAGCCAAGAAATGGAGGAAGCTTTCATACCAAGAACGACTTTGGAGCCTCACTTTCCAATTAAGAGCGAGCTAGATGATTTAATCGGGGATCTGGGTCTTACTAAGTCAGGAGCTGAACTTCTTTCATCAAGTTTGAAGGAATGGAATCTACTGGGGGAAGACTGCAAGACATCTGTGTACTGGAAATGCCATGAAGAATTTGAAATTTACTATGAAAATATTAATGATCTGTGTTATTGTAAAGATGTGATTGGTTTGTTTACTGCTATTGGACTCAAGCATGATTCTGCAGAATGGCAACAGTTCATAGATAGCTCAACATGAAGTCTCAAAGCAGTGTTACTCCACAATGGAAATAAATATCCTCTTTTGCCTCTTGCACACTCCATACAGAAGAAAGAAAATTACGATAATGTCAAAGAACTTCTCGACAAAATAAATTACACTGAGTTCAAGTGGGATGTTTGTGGTGATTTCAAGATGCTTGCCTTCTTGCTTGGCTTGCAAGGGGGATACACAAAGTATTCGTGTTTCCTTTGCTTATGGGACAACAGAGCTGATGATGATCATTACAAGAGTGTACATTGACCCCCACAAGTGGAACTGCAGCCAGGAATGCTAAATGGTCTCAAACAGCCTCTAGTAGATTCCAACAAAATCTTATTACCCCTACTTCATATCCAACTCGAATTGGTAAAATAGTTTGTGAAGGCTTTAGATTTTAGAGGAGAAGCTTTCCAAGAAATTTGTCTTATGTTTCCAAAGCTATCTGAGGTTAAGATCAAGGGTGGCATATTTGTTGGGCCCCAAGTAAATGCAATGTTAAAGTTGAAGAAACTGGAAAGAGCGATGATAAAAGTTGAAAAAGAAGCTTGGTGTGCATTTCGTGATGTAGTTCGTGTATTCCTAGGAAATCACAAGGATCCTAATTACAAAAAGCTGGTAGCAAAGCTTATAGAAAACTTCAAGAAAATGGGTTGTCGTATGTCCTTAAAGGTTCATTTTTGCACTCTCACCTAGATTTTTTCCCCGAAAACTTGGGTGATGTCAGTGAGAAGCATGGTGAGAGATTTCATCAGGACATCACAACTATGGAAAGAAGATACCAAGGACGATGGGATACTGCTATGATGGGAGATTATATATGGTCTCTAGTCAGAAGAGATGAAGGTGTACACTCCAGAAAATCTCAATCGTCAAAGCACTTCTCATCTTAAGAAAAGAGTTATCAAGGCATTTACAGTGCAGAGTTTTATTGTTTCTTTTTGTTCTAACTAATATACTTCCTACATACCTTTCAGTATATGAAAAAGTACTAAATGTTGTGTAGTAATTATCCTTACAATACTAGAGTAGATTGAATCAACAAAGTGCTATACAGAAAAGCTACAATATAACTGGCTTCCGTGCCAGTGGCACATAAAAAGCACCATCCGATTGTGTCCGTTGCCAGCATCGCTTGGCCTCCGTGCCGGTGGCACGTAAAAAGCACCATCCGATCGTGGCCGCTGCCAGCCTTGTCTGGCACCTGTGCTGGTGGACGTAAAAAGCACCCACTACACGCACGAGTG
>NW_021832490.1:17500-30672 GCF_006345805.1 Octopus sinensis | reverse complement strand
TCCTGGTGTCGATTTGCTCGACTAAAGGCGGTATTCCAGCATGGCCGCATTGGAGTGACTGAACAATAACAGAATAAATAGTATATATATTATATATATATATATATATATATATATATATAATGTACCTTATGATATGTTCTTAGCATTCTCGAAGTTTCAGCTCGGCATTGTATCTATTGCTGACTGTAAATGCGCCTGCGCGCGTATTTGAAAGATTATAGCATATAATGATGGGACACGTGTTATCTTGTCTCTGAATTATAAGTTAGTTGTTTGGCCGGTTACTGACGAGAATTCGCCTGGTAGATAATATGGTCTTGATAAATTATCTATTAAAAGATGGCAAGCAATATTATATATATATATAAACGGCAGTTTGTCTGTGTGTCTGTGTGTCTGTCAGGTTGTACCCTCACCCTGACCACGGCTTTCAACCGATTCTGATGAAACTTGACACACACATAGCCCAATGTCATAATTCAAAACTGACGCAGTTTTGATAAGTACCCCCAGTTCTGAGAAAATGTATAAAATTGTACAAAAACGGCAAAAAAAGCGAGCAGCAATGTGAGTGACAACAACGAAAAAGTCAAAAGTGACCAAATGGACAAACGAATGGAAAAGGTTTTTTGGTGCACACGACAAAAGCGGTTTATAATAAACCAAGAGTTTGCAAGTAGCGTCCGAGGACCCTTAGGGTACGTAAAAAATTTAAGGTAAAACGTTTGAGGTGGTAGTTATAAAGAAAGTGTAAACAAAAAAAGTATTCGAATAACTTGCGGCTGCAGCAGAAGTGGCGGTGTTGGGGGTAAAGTCTCGAATGTAATTTCTTCCTGGTAGGAATTGGTTGGGTTGAATTATCGATAGCTGTTTGATAGTTATTTGGGAGTGAAGAGAAGACATTGCAACCTACACATGCGCCTTCGTTCCCCAGAGGAAAGGACTAGATTGGGATTAGTCGTTGCCTACTAGGGGCTCTTACATACCCGGGCAACGCCGGGCTATGCTGCTAGTATATATATATATAAAATGTATATATACATATATATATATATACGCAGACACATATACACGCACAAATATATACATATATATATATATATATATATATATATATATATATATGCACACATATATATGTATATATATATACATATACATAGTGTGAATATAATATAGATATATATGTATGTTGGTTGTTTGTATGAATGTATGTACGTATGTATGTATATATATACACGAAAACCATGCGTCACTTTCATCATAGCGCAAACATTTAATCTAAACAAATAAACTCAATATTCTAAACAAATAAACAAAAATGCAACTCCAGTAGCCCAGTTTCCAGCTAGATAAGGTGAGAAGAGATAAGCAAGAGAGTCATTGAATGACGTATATTCAAGGCGTCTTTCAAGCATCATCTTGTGCTTTCTTGTGTTTTTTTTTTATTTCCTTTCTCTTTTTTTGCCAATCTCAGAGTTCCCCTGTCTCCTCTTTATCCTCCAAAACTGTAAAATATATATTCATTTTGCAGACATATGGTGAAGGTTATGCAATGACTAAGAAAGACATGGTGTTGTGTTTTTGTACATTTATTACCAAATAATTTTTTTCTACATATATACACACAAACATACATACATATATATGAATATATATATTATATATATATATATATATATATATTACTATATTATATATATGATATATATAATATATATATATATTATATATATATATATATTATATATATATTATATATATATATATTATTATATATATATATATTATATATATATATACATATACACATATATATATATATCGGCGCGGGAGTGGGTATGTGGTAATAGCTTGCTTACCAACCACATGGTATCGGCTGACCAAGACCGTGTGAATCAATTTGGTAGACGGAAACTGAAAGAAGCACGTTTCAACATGTGATCTCTTGAGCACCACCAGCAAAAATATTTTTTCCTCTGTCTTCCCTTCTTGGGATCTTTCCTTCTCCTTGTTTCGACGAAGAGCTCCGATCGAAACGTTAAACCCTCCTTCCCTTCTTTCCTGAGCGTCAATAATACTTTAATTGTTCCACGTCCTCGCGTTGCTGTTTTTTCTCTTTTTCTCTGTTTTCTTGTTTGGATTAACTATATATATATATATATATATATATATATATATATATATTGTTCATATATATGAATGTATATATGTATGTATATATGCACATATATATATATGTGTGTATATATAAGTCTGTATAGAAAGCTGTTCTTTCTTAGTGATATATTATCCAGCGTGTACAAGTTTTGCACTAATATCTATTTCTTTACTACCCACAAGGGGCTAAACACGGAGGGGACAAACAAGGACAGACATAGGTATTAAGTCGATTACATCGACCCCAGCGCGTAACTGGTATTTAATTTATCGACCCTGAAAGGATGAAAGGCAAAGTCGACCTCGGCGGAATTTGAACTCACAACGTAACGCAGACGAAATACCGCTAAGCATTTCGCCCGGCGTGCTAACGTTTCTGCCAGCTCGCCGCCTTTTGCACTAATATCGAATAATGGTACTGAAAGTTTTTCGTGTGTCTGTGTGCTAGTGTCTATCGTTGATTCTTCTTCGATATTAGTACCTATAATTCTATAATTCCAGGAGTCGCTATGGATATTTCCATCATTTTCAATATACGAGAAAAAGTTTGAAGATTTAAGAAAAACGGTTCAATTTTTTACCATTGTCCAATCAAATTGAGATCCGTTAGGAACTAAAAATCCTCAGTCAATTATGCCCTGAGGAGGCTTTTTGATTTCTTAACTTCATAATGTAATTCAAAAGTGAAAATACTGAATAACAGCAATCAGCCGAAATGCAGTGTAGGCAATATGAATGGACTTTTTAATTTGACTGGACATTGGTCATAAATGGATTACTCTATATATGTGTTCTCTGTTTTCTTTAGACTTTTTCACACACACACACACACACACACACACACACACACAAAACACACACATACATACTAGAGTTGAACAAATTAATATTAACACGACTTATTAATTAACTATGTATTCAATAGTTAGTATAATGAATTGAAAGCAATTCTAGTTTGTACATATGAGCAGACATGCTTGAAGTAGCCTTGGTACTTAAAGCTATGGGCCTCTGTTGCTTTTTAGCATTCCTTCTGTTTGCTAATATTAACGTTTAAATGATTTAAAATGCGTGAAACATATAATTTCCAAGACGGACAATTTGTAGAAGTACGGATTTCTGGCGCTTTAGTTCTAAAACTCCAGGATTGTTAATATTTCGAGAGATAGACTTTAAAATAATGTTGTCATTCCAATGCCAAGATAAGAACCGCTCTGGCAATCAAAACTCATAAAGTGTTACTGCAAAATACTGAAACTTATCGTTGCTAAAAGCCATTTAGCCACAAAGCAAAAATGTTAGCAGGTCTAAACACCCACCTTGACAGCTCTTTGTCGATCTTTAACTGGTCACGTGAGATTCATAAAGCTGTATACCAAGAAAAGGATGCAATCTGGATATCCCTCTCTTTGCCGATGAACAATGATAAGCGGAAGAAATGTTGTGTAGACTACTAGAAATTATTAACGGCTTCATAGAATAATGTCATTATCTTTAATTAATCATCATTGACTCTTGTTCCTATCTTGGAGTGAATTTGAATCAAGAGACGGCACAAAGAAACCACCAATTTTGTTTGGTCTCCACTGTGAAACAGATGTTACTCTGTGATGATCTCTGTAGACATATAACGGAATTTTCTCTACCCTTTATCTGTTATGCAAAGCCGAGTTAAAATCATAGCTTATCTGTGTATCTAGGTATATCATAACCATATTATGGTAGAAACATTGCTCTCGGATGTTAGCGTAATATGGCAAAACAATAATGCACCGATTCATACGGCTATTGTCATTTAAAATTGGTACGAAATGCACTAAAGTGAAGCAGACTGTTTTGATTGGATCTCGCAAACACCAGATCTCAGTACCATCGAATATTTAGGATGTATTTTGGAGCAGTGAGTGAGAATCCACGTTCCTCCACTATTGTCGCTGAAAGAGTAAAAGCAAGTCTTACTCGAAGGATGGCCCCAAATACCCCTAATAACCATTTAAAAAATTAACGAGTTCCTTGAAGTATTAAAGCTGTGATTGATGCCAACGCCATTTCACAAGAAATTCTTTCCTTTATTTTGTCCAAGCTCTGTATATTATCATGGAATAAAACAAGTCTTCTCATATTTGAAGAATCAATCTTAGGATCCTTGTTTCACATCAGATTACAATTTTGTGTAAGTTGACGATACGATTTTCAATCCCAATATCTTTCACTCTCTTCTAGGTAGCAGTTTCGGTGTGGTGCTAAGTGCACAGGCTACCATAGGAAAAATTGTCTTCTGTGTCTACCATAATCACGTCATCTCTTTGGTTAGGTCCTGATATTCTTCAGTTGATTTTTCCATTTCTTCGGTGTCCGATCTATTAATATATATTATTGCAACGTCTATGATCTTACGCCATTTCTATTCCCTACAATCATATCTGGTCTCTTTACTTCAATAGTATGTCAGTCTATATGAAGAGATCCCAAAAACCCTTCTATTACTATTATTGCCATTATTATTATTATTATTATTGAGTGAGAGAGCAGTTCATGCCATCAAAGTGACACTGGGGTAAAATATACGAAGCCCAATATACCCATCATGACTACCCGTCTGATAAAGGTACACCAGGCACATGCATCACAACCATATGTGCGCGACATGGTGATCTCATATCAAGATAAACAGCACATGACCTTGCAGGTGGGGCCCAGTTAGAATTTTCTTCAGGTTGAGTAGCCCACCGCTCAAACGGTCCCTGAATAAGGGTTGTTTAAGGATGTTGAAAGAACCACCCATGTTTCCAGAGGTGAACTATTCAAACCCCAAAGAATCCCTCTCAACACATGGCTATGATGCTCCCCCACTACTTCTGCTCGTGATCAGAGATGCACATATCGTCAGCCACTAAGGGACATGCTCAAATGGTTAAGGTCAAACAACTGACAAGCAAATCTGTGGTATTGAGAGAATATTTGCTGTAGCCCATCTTTTATACGAAGACAAAAACAATGTACATGATAACACTTCCAATCAGTTAAGATCAGAAGCCATGAGAGCCACTGCCTGGTACTTCATCAGGGCTATTATTATTATTATATTATTATTTTATTATTATTATTATTATTATTATTATTATTATATTATATTATTATTATTATTATTATTATTATCATCATCATCATCATCATTATATTATTATTATTATTATTATTATTATTATTATTATTATTATTATTATTATTGAGTGAGAGAGCAGTGCATGCCATCAAAGTGACACTGGGGTAAAATATACGAAACCCAGTATACCCATCATGACTACCCGTCTGATAAGGGTACACTAGGTACATGCATCACAATCATATGTGCGCGACATGATTTCATATCAAGATAAACATCACATGATCTTGCAGGTAGGCCCCAGTTACAATTTTCTTCAGGTCGAGTAGCCCATCCTGCTCAAAAGGTTATTTAAGGATGTTGAACGAAACACCCATGTTTCCAGAGGTGAATTATTCAAACCCCAAATAATTCCTCTCAACACATGGCTATGATGCTCCCCCTCTACTTCTGCTCGTGATCAGAGATGCATGTATTGTCAGCCACCAAGGGACATTCACAACTGGTTAATGTCAAACAACTGACAAGCAAATCTGTGCTATTGAGCAGAATATTTGCTGTAGCCCATTTTTAATACCAAGACAAATCAGTTAAGATCAGAAGCCATGAAAGCCACTGCCTGGTACTGCATCAGGACGTTACAAAACATAAAGATCATGACTTCGTTTGCGATTATCGGTTAACAATTTCGAATGATATATTTACTATGAATGTCAAGTTGAATGAAAAAATGTTTTTAATACATTGTGGCCAGGTAGTCCACGGCTACACCGTACAAATTTACGATGTATTTAAGCAGGGTCTTTCACACCCGAGTACTTACATTTTGTGTTTGGGGAGAGGCCGAATAAATTCAGCTTCCCCGCCATCCTCCTTTTTCTTAGTTGTAGCCGCTGGACTCACGATGCTGGCCATCTCTCAGTCACTGGCTAAGGATGAGAAGTTGTCCCGAACACAAAATACAACATGCTTTTTCCAGTGACAAACCCTCCTTGATCTCGAAAAAGCAATAGTAAATCTCTGGGTGAGATATAAACCGTAGCAGCGCACGACATCGTGAAGAATATTTGCCACCTAAAAATGTGACTGACCCGTATGGGACGATGCTACTGTTGTTTATAGCCCCAGGAAGACATCACCTCCAGCTGGTTAACGACACACTGTCTCTGCCCGGTTAGTATTTGCGACTACAGTAGCATAGTCCCATATGTGTCAGCCACATTTAGGTGGCAAATATACATCACGATATATAGATATATATATGTGTGTGTGTGTGTATTTATACACACGGACACGTAATGCAAACATCTGTAAACAAATATATGTGTATGTGTGTGTACATTCACCCACACATATGTACTTATCAACGCTTAGATAATTGATTGAATGTTTATGAATTCATCAACAAACCAGCGTATTCTTCCTCAGATTTCTATCTCGCTCTGTGAGGTATTCCACGGGCAAATAGCCTCTCATTTAGCGAAACCAACACTGACTTCAAGGCGCCTCGGAGCAATAAGCACGCCATTAAAGCGCAGAAAAGAAGGAAAAAAAACCAAAAAAACAAAACCATTTGCCCCCAATTACGTCATCACAAAGAAAGAAAGACTCTTTTAATCTCTTTCCCTCATTTCATTGAATTTTCTTGCTGTTTCTGTGGTGTTTTTGTTGTTGCTGTAACGAACGGGTGTTCCCGTTTTTTGTGTGTTACTTCTATAAAGATATTTATTAGAAGGACATTTTCGTTATTATTATATTATTATTATTATTATTATTATTAGTTTTTTTTTGGTATTGTTCTTTTCTTTTTTGTTTATTGGTTTCTTTCATTCTTTTTTTTTTTGTTTTGCTTTAGGCAACCGTTTTGATACAACGAGAGAGTTGCTTGCTACGGGGAGCGAAATAGTATCCAACATGGCTGAGATAAAAATTGCAAGAGAGGGAGTGGAGATCAATGCGAAGGTCGGGTCGTGTTGTGAAGTAAATATCGTTGTCTGTGTTGTTGTTGCTACCGTTGCTGCTGTAGTTGTTGTTGTTGCTCTACTTCTTCTCTTCTTCTTCTTCTTCTTCTTCTTCTTCTTCTTCTTCTTCTTCTTCTTCTTCTTCTTCTTCTCCTCTTCTTCTTCTTCTTCTTCTTCTTCTCTTCTTCTTTCTTCCTCTTCTTTTCTTCTCTTCTCTTCTTTTTCGTCTTATCTTCTTTTCCTTCTCTTCTCTTCCGCCTCCGCCTCCTCCTCCTCCTCCACCTTATTCTCCCTTCCTCCTCCTCCATATGCTCCCCTCCTCCTGCCCTCTACCTTCATCTTCCTTTTCTTCTTCCTCTTCTTCCTCTCTTTTTCTCCTCTCCCTCACTTCATCTTCCTCCTCTTTTTCTTCTTCATCGTTTTCTCCATCTTTTTCTTCTTTTCCTCCTCCTCCTTATTCTCCCCCTCCTCCTTATTCCCGCCCTCCTCCTTATTCTCCTCCTTCCCTCTACCTTCACCTTCCTTTTCTTCTTCCTCTTCTTTTTCTTCTTCTCTTATTCTCCTCCCCTCACTTCTTCTTCTTCTTCTTCTTCTTCTTCTTCTTCTTCTTCTCTTCTTCTTCCTTTTCTTCGTCGTGTCCTTTGCCTTTTGCAAAAAGTGTGAAACCAGTTAAGGCGGTGTGGTGGCAGAATCGTTAGGACACCGGACGAAATACTTAGTGGTGTTTTGTCCGTGTTTACCTTCTGAGTTCAACTTCCACTGGGGTCGAATCTGTCTTCTTTGGCTCTTTGGGGGTCGAAAAACAGGGTCGATGTAGTCATCTAGCCCACTGCCACAAAATTGCAGGCCTTGTGCCTTTAGTAGAAATGATTATTATTATTATTATTATTATTATTATTATTATTATTATTATTATTATTATTATTATTATTATTATTATTGTTGTTGTTGTTGTTGAGAAATACGAACAAAAGTCACATCACCTCCCCCTCTCTGCCTTTTGTTCTTCTTGTTCCTCTTGTTCCCCTTTAATATTTAAATCTCTGGTACTATTGTATCACATGCTTTTGCTAACTTTCTCTTGATGAAAGGAAACTGGACTTGTAATATCCCTATGCGACTGCATACCCAAGATGCCTTATATACCGCATCTGAAAATTATGAATATTACGATTATTACGTAAGACTGACCTTCCTGGTACAGCTGTCGTGTTAAGAAATTATCTATTCTCTTAGCATTCTGTATTTCTGTGGTTTATGTATACATACTATATATATATATGTATGTATATATCTATGTATGTATATGTATGTATATATATATATATAAATATATATATACATACACATACATACACACACACCACACACACACACACACCACACACACACACCACACACATATATATATATATATATATATATATATATATATATATATATATATATATATATATATATATATAGATATATATGAAATGCATATGTGTGTGTATGCCTGCACTATATCTATATCGATATATGCTTTTTAACTTTCTGAATATGTATACATTTGTATATTTGAGTCAACCTTAATTGTGTTTATCTGCATCACTACATCCCTCCCTCTCTTTCTCTCTCTGTTTATATACAGAGAAAGAGAACAAGAGAGAGAGAGAGAGAGAGAGAGAGAGAAAGAGAGAGAGAATACACACTTATATAAAGGGAGATATAGATACATAGATAGATGTGTGAAGGAAAAAAGTAATTCCGTCTGGCCTTGTGAGTGTGTCAGTGTGTGTGAGTATGCGTGTGTGTATCTTTTCGTATATATATATGTGTATATATATATATGTATATGTATATATGGGTTGGGTCTGTGTGTGCATGTGTGTGAATGTATATGTGTGCGCGCGCGTGTAAAGACTTGTGTGCTTTTTAAGGTGCAAACGTTTAAAGAAATTCTTCTCCATTTACCGAATCTCATTTTCTGCCACTTGATTTCCGACTATCTCTACTTGATGCCAATTCCAACATAAAACGTCGAAGAGAGACCAAAAACTCTTCAGATGCCAATCTGTGGACGACCAATATTTCAAATTAATAAATCGTTTCACGATATTTTTTTTGCTTTTCTTTTTTCTTCTGTATTTATTTTGTTTGGTTTTGTTTACGATGATTAAATTATATTTGTGGTTTTACAATTTTATTACTTTTTTGTTTGTTTTTGCTATTACTACTTCAGCAGCAACAACAACAACAACAATTACTACTACTACTACTACTACTACTACTACTACTACAACTACTACTACTATACTAATACTACTACTACTACTACCAGTATAATATGCTGCCGCTGTTTTGCTACTGTTGCTATTACTACTACTAGTAGTAGTATTATTGTTACAGCTGCTACTGTTTTGCTGCTGCTGCTACTACTACCATCACCACCACTACCTCTACTAATACTACTACTACTACCACCCCATTACTACTACTACTACTACTACTACTACTACTACTACTACTACTACTACTACTACTACAACAACTACTACTATTATTATTCTTATTATCATTTTTGGATACCGGACAAGCTGCTTACCAGCATTTCGTCCGTCTTTACGTTCAGAGTTGAAATTCCGCTGAGGTCGACTTTAATCCTTTCGGGATGGATTAAAAGAGTACCAGTTAAACACTGGGGTCGATGTACTTGACATTACCCTCTCATCCGATTAAGTAGAAGTAGTTGTAGCAGGAGGAGAAGGAGTGATGGAGGGAAAGAGGAGGAGAACTTCCTTCAAATCATATTCGATCTGGTGTACACAAAATATCGTCGCCGCCATGCTCGTTGTTGACGTCATAGCAGTAGTAGTAGTAGCAGTAATAGTAGTAGCAGCTGCAGCAGCAGTAGTAGTAGCAGGGTGGACGAGGTAGGGGACTGGGAGATTTTCCATCAAATCATTCCATATTTGACGTATACAACAAAATGTCGTCGTCATCGTAGTAGTAGTATTAGTAGTAGTAGTAGTAGTAGTAGTAGTAGTAGTAGTATGTCTCACCTAGAACACTGACTGATAAAACACCCACACACGCACATACATATGTATATATATATATACACAAACACACATATATATGTATTTATATGTGTGTATAAATATATATACAGTTAATCCAAACATGAAAACACAAAGAGAAAACACAACAACGCGAGGACGTGGGACAAGTATAGTGTTATTGGACACTCAGGAAAAGAAAGAATGAGGATTTAACGTTTCGAGCGGAGCTCTTCGTCAGAAACATAGGAAAAGGAAAGATCCAATGAAGGGAAGACAGGGGGAAAAATCACCAACGATAAACACGCGGTCATATATATATCGTGATTTACTATATATACTATGTAAAATATAATAATAATAATAATAATAATAATAATAATAATAATAATAATAATAATAATAATAATAATAATAATAATTTCTACTATAGGCACAAAGCCTGAAATTTGGTGAGAGTTGGCCAGTCGATTAGATCGAGACTAGTACGCAACTGGTACTTAATTTATCAACTCCGAAAGGATGAAAGGTAAAGTCGACCTCGGTGGAACTTGAACTCAGAACGTAAAGACAGACGAAATACCTATTTGTTTATTACCCACAAGAAGCTAAACACAGAGAGGACAAGCAAGGACAGACAAATGGATTAAGTCGATTATATCGACCCCAGTGCGTAACTGGTTCTTATTGAATCGACCCCGAAAGAATGAAAGACAAAGTCGACTTCGGCGGAATTTGAACTCGGAACGCGGCAACATTTTGCCCGGCTAGCTAACGTTTGTGCCAGCTCACCGCATTAATAATAGCAATAACAACAACAACATATAGAAACGGAGGACGAGGAAGAGGAAGAGGAGAAGGAGAGGAGAATCGGAAAAAGAAAGACAAGAATGAGAAGAACAAGAAGAAAATTTGAAGTAGGAATAAAGTAAAATTTAGAAGAAAAACGAGAAAACTGGGAATAAATCTGAAAAAAAATTCTTCAAATATTTTGGTCATGTGAGACAAATTGTTACATAATTAGTGAAGAATTATGAAATTAGAAAATTAATTAGAGTTAACTAATTTAGAAGGCAATAAACTTTCAAAATATGCACAAGACTTATTCCAGAGTGTATTATTATAATATACTTTATTGTTTATAATAATGTGGTTAAGGCTAATACCTATATGTATATATATATGGATATACGTATGTATGCATGTATGTGCGTGTGCGTGTATGGATGGACGAATGGATGGATTATGAGTGTGTGTTTGTGTGTGCAGTCATGTATGAATTTAAATGCACACATACATATACATATGTACACGTACACACACACACAATCAATATACGTACATATACATATACATATATATACATATACATACATACATATATACATACACATACATATATTTATATATGCATGCATATACATATACATATATATATATGAAAAGACTGCCTCCACGCGCTGATACTACACTTTCGTCCTTGCCAGCAAAAGGCTTCTTCGTTCGTCCCCTTGTGTGGTTGATTTCCTGTATAGTATTCTTGTTATTTTTCGTTTTGTAACTAATTGTACTTTTTGTACATGTATTTTTATTTTTGCAGTTTTATCGTTTGTCTATGCCAGAAAAAAGGCTTTTTCGTTCGTCCTCTTGTGTGTTGTTTTTGTACATGTATTTTAATTTTGCAGTCTTATTGTTACGTCTTGTTTGTGTTCGTACTCATTTTGCCCCGCTGCTTGGAATTTTATTTTAATTCTCTCGCAGGAAGGCCTATTGGATTAGTGTTCTGTTATGCCTTCGAAACAGCCTGACTCCTCTAGCGACAGCTGATGACGGGGTTTTTGTCTTGTGTAGCTCGTCCTGTATTGTTTTTCGTTTTCTTGTTTTCGTTTTCCGTTTTTCTTGTTTTTTTTTTTTGTTTTTTTGCTTTTTTCCGTTTCTACGACGTCTTATTGTGATGTCCTGTACTCCCGTATTTATTTATATATGCATGTATATATACATGTAGTTGTAGGTACGTACATATATGTTTGTATGTATGCATATATTTTTATTTATCTCCTACATATATATATATATATATATATATATATAGAATGGTTGTATACTGTCAATCTAACAATAACGTGACAGTAGGGGGTACACCACCGCTGTATAGCCCATAGATATATACAATTACGAAGTCGAGGCAAATATCACCAGCTGACCGGTGTCTGCTACTCTAGGCCAATGAAGGACAACGATCCTGAAACACGGTGTCCCTAGATGCAGTTCCGGCAGCCGGGGTGTTTTCTCCCCCTTCGTATGTATATAAAGACACAGGGAAGAAATGTGTCAAAGCCATCAGGAGGCGTTCGATGCTTCCTAGGGCTATACAGCGGTGGTGTACCCCTACTGTAACGTTCTTGTTAGATTGACAGTATACAACCATTCTATCGCCCCACCACCGTACATGTCTCTACGAGAATTTAGAAATTCAATATTTCTTATATATATTATATATATGTATATATATATATGTATATATATATATATATATATATACACACACATATATATATATATATATATATACACAATATATATATATATAATATATATATATATATATATATCATAATATATATAACATATATACATATATATATATATATATTATATATACAATAATTAATATATATATTATATTATATATATATATATATATATATATCAAAGAAATTCAATAAATGACATCGTACAAGAAATTATCTAATGAAACTCATTAGCTAACAGCTGTTTCCGCTATCAGATGCAAGTTACTTCCCAGCTGAGTGCTTGTGCCTCACCTTATAGCTTGTCATTCTTATCATGGTCTGTACTTGACCAACACTTTTTATCTGAATCCCATATATTGTGAATTTC
>NW_021832490.1:0-2500 GCF_006345805.1 Octopus sinensis | reverse complement strand
GAGACGAATGATGATGGTGATGATGATGATATATGATGATGATGATGATATGATATGGTGATGATGATGATGTGATGATGATGATGATATGATTTGATGATGATGGTGATGATGATGATGATGATGATGATGATGATGATGATGATGATGATGATGATGCAACGACGATGACGATGATGAGATGATGATGATGATGATGATGATGATGATGATGATGATGATGATGGTGATGATGATGATGATGATGATGATGATGATGATGATGATGATGATGGTGAGGATGATGATGACGATGATGATGATGATGATGATGATGATGATGATGATATGGGGATGATGATGATGACGATGATGATGATGGTGATGATGATTAAAGGTCGTGTTCATATATGCTCATAATAATACTGCCGCTGCTGCTGCTGCTGCTGTAAATGATGTAATGATCATGACGGCAATGGTGATGTGATGGTGATGGATATTCTAATTATGATGATAATTAAAAGTTAATGAATGATGAACTAGAATAGGACTCCACTAAGGATGGTAATATTGGTGAATTTATTATTTGAGGTGGTAAAGGCGGAAGTGGTGGTGAGGGGATGGCGGTGGTGTGGCGAGGTGCTGGTGGTTTGTGATGCAGTGGTAATAGTGTCGTGGTGGTGGTGTCGGGTGAAGGTTGTGGTGCACGGAGGTGTTGGTGGTACTGGATGTAGCCGTGTAGTGATGGTAGTAATAGTGGTATTTCTGGTGTTTGTTGTTAGTGGTGGTGGTGGTGGTAGTGGTGGTGGTGTTGGGTTGGTGTTGTCTTACTGTTGGTAGCTGACGGTAAGTTAATGGTGATTTTATGGAGTGTTGGTGGTGAAGACGATGGTGCCGGTGGTGAAGACGAGGATGATAGTGTTGGTGGCGCTACTGGTGATGGAGTGCTAGTGGCGGTGATGGTGGTGGTGGTGGTGGTGCCGGTGGTTGAATGCAGTGAGTTTATGTTTGTGCTCATGGTGCGATGGATATTTGTAGTGGTTTTGATGGTATGATACAAGAAAACTTGTAGTGCAGTGCTAATTCTTTTTATCTATCTATCTATCTGCGGTCTGTCTGTCATTCTATCCGTCTATCCTTCCTCCTCCACCCATCCTCTATCCATCCCTCCATCCATCTGTTCGTCCATCCATTCACCGAAACAACCAACAAGGCATACGTCCATCTACCTATCTATCTATCTATCTATCTATCTATCTATCTATCTATCAAGTCTTGCACACAGCCCTCCACGCATTTCTGTATCTACTTTTCTCTCCACAATGCCCCAACCACTAATATTTACATGCCCACCACTCTTTAAATTTGACAATCTCTACAATATAATGACTGTTTCGCCAAAAGATGGAATCAATAACAAAACTGTCATATCAAAAAGCAAAAGAAATAACATCACGTGCGAATGAATCTCGATGGAGTGAGAATGAGAGAAAACGAGAAGCGGGTGAAAGGGAGAGAGAAAGAAGAGAGCATATACATAGCGAAAGAGGAGGAGAAAGAGAGATACATATAAATAAATATATACACACATATATATAATAATATATATATATATATATAATATATATATATCAATAAGGTATCTGAGAGACCCACCATGCCGAATAGCAGTCAATCACCGACTCTAAAAACCACCTTAAATGTTCATATCGCACCATGAGATAAGACAGAGGGGACAAAATAAACTAGCAACAAAGATTTGACTGGATAATTCAAGATCCTGGATTTCTACCCTTGCTTCGAATAAGCTCTGCCTTCATCAGTTGAATATATCAGATGGGCACATAAATGCAAATATATATATATACAGAACACACGTTATACTTACATATACGAACGTCCATACATACATATATATGCACGTATGCACAAGGCCTGTTCAAAACGCCCGCCAACCACCTCATAAGCGTGATATGGTCAAAATAAACACCGCAGTGAATATAGTGACGAATTATATAAATTTATTAATAAGGATAATATCGATATTATAGATATATATATAGATAGATAAATGAAACATTATATATATAATATGTGTGTTGTGTATGTTGTATGTTTATATACACATAATCTATACACATGTTGATTGCCGTCTTCTCGTGATCGCGAGAAAAACCATATATATATATATATATATTATATATATATATATAATATATATATATATACACATACATATATGTGTGTGTGTAATGTATGTATATATATATATATATATATATATATAACTGTTTATATATGTATGTAGCTATAATATACGTACACACGAACACATATACATATATATATATTTAGATATATAACATATATATATATATACAATCATGTATAAATGGATTTGTGCATCTATATGTAAATATGGAGATATACATGTGTGCGTGTGTGTGTCTTTGTGTTTGTCAGTCTGTATGTGTACAAACATACACATGCACATATGTAAAAAATATATATGTGAAAATAC
>NW_021832489.1:10000-30783 GCF_006345805.1 Octopus sinensis | reverse complement strand
ACTTTACATTAAATAACGGTAGTTGCATTGTCAAATGAAGAGGAGTGACAGAGTACTGGAGGAAATAGGGTGAGTAGGAAGATGGCCCCTAGCAACCACACCTTTTAATATAGGGATTTGTAAGGTAGCCCACGCGCATCGTCACCTCATTCTACATGTCCCTGTAAATTTTGGAGCGAACCGGACGGGATGTAGTGGCATTGAAAGCGAACCAAGCGGTAAAAACGCATTTCAGTTTTATATAGAGAGATATATAGGCATAGGAGTGGCTCTGTGGTAAGTAGCTTGCTTACGAACCACATGGTTCCGGGTTCAGTCCCACTGTGTGGCACCTTGGGCGAGTGTCTTCTACTATAGCCTTGGGCTGACCAAAGCCTTGTGAGTGGATTTGGTAGACGGAAACTGAAAGAAGCCCGTTGTGTATAATATTTATATATATATATATATATATATATAGGCGTAGGAGTGGCTCTGTGGTAAGTAGCTTGCTTACGAACCACATGGTTCCGGGTTCAGTCCCACTGCATGGTACCTTGGGCAAGTGTCTTCTACTATAGCCTCAGGCCGACCAAAGCCTTGTGAGTGGATTTGGTAGACGGAAACTGAAAGAAGCCCGTCGTATATATATATATGTATGTTTATGTGTATATGTTTTTGTGCCTGTGTTTGTCCCCCCAACATCGCTTGACAACCGATGCTGGTGTGTTTACGTCCCCGTAACTTAGCGCTTCAGCAAAAGAAACCGATAGAATAAGTACTGGGCTTACATATGAATAAGTCCTGGGGTCGATTTGCTTGACTAAAAGGTGGTGCTCCAGCATGGCCACAGTCAAATGACTGAAACAAGTAAAAAGAGTAAAAAAAAAAAAAAAAGAGTATACATATTTTAACTATTTTTCTTTGTAAGCATCTGGTATGAATTTATGCATCTTGAATTTTGGGCAGCATTTTGTAGACACAGATTCCAATTTAATTTGGAAGAAACTGATATGAATCTATGAATTTTGAAATTCGTATTTTCTTTCCATGAAACAGGATATAAATTTTTCACTTGAATGTCAAACAAGATCTGCTCTTTGAACTTGTTTGTTTGCTTAAGTCTGTGGTTGTTGCTGCAGCTGTTTATCCTGAAACCAGCTCTGATCAAGCAGGTATACAATTGAGGTGTTCTGGCTGTGACCATCTCTCATTATTTTCACACAAGATGTATCTAGGACTAAATTATCCAATGTGTAATTTTTAACTTTATCGGACATGATTTGATGGTTATTTGGCTGTTATTTCTAGCGGGTCGAACAACAACAATATAGAAGTTCTCAAATTATTTCAGATGAATACTAAGACTAGTGGAGATGAGGGTATCTATAAGCAGTTATTTAACTTGCTAGAAATAGCACTGAAATTTCCTAAAATTGCACCCTACCGTGTTCAAAAAAGAAAACTCCCTGGATAATATGGTTACTCTTTACTCTTACTCTTTTACTTGTTTCAGTCATTTGACTGCGGCCATGCTAGAGCACCGCCTTTAATCAAGCAACTCGACCCCGGGACTTATTCTTTTGTGAGCCCAGTACTTATTCTATCGGTTTCTTTTGCCGAACCGCTAAGTGACGGGGACATAAACACACCAGCATTGGTTGTCAAGCGATATTGCGGGGACAAACACAGACACACAAACACACACACATGCATATATATATATATACATATATACGATGGGCTTCTTTCAGTTTCCGTCTACCAAATCCACTCATAAGGCTTTGGTCGGTCCGAGGCTATAGTAGAAGACACTTGCCCAAGGTGCCACACAGTGGGACTGAACCCGGAACCATGTGGTTGGTAAGCAAGCTACTTACCACACAGCCACTCATGCGCCTTGATGAATCACAAGGAGTAGCTATGACTGGAGATCCTTTAACTATAGACCTGTTCAATTAGTGTTGACCAGGGATTATACAACAACAATAACTAATAAAAAGAAATGTTGAGAACAAAATTAGTTTCACTGGATTAATTAATATGGATTTTCCTTTGGTATCCAGCCCCACTGGGTGGCACCTTGGACAATTGTTCTCTGTTATAGCTTCAGGACAATCAAAACATTGTGAGTGGATTTGGTAGGTGGAAACAGAAACTGTCATAAATATGTATGTAATGTAATGTAATGTAATGTATGTATGTATGTATGTATGTATGTGTGTGTGTGTGTATGTATGTATGTATGTATGCGTATATGTGTGTGTGTGTGTGTGTATGTATGTGTGTGTGTATGTGTGTGTGTGTATGTATGTATGCATGCATGCATGTATGTATTTGTGTATGTACGTATGTATGCATGCATGCATATATGTATGTGTGTATGTACGTATGTATGTATGCATGTATGTATGTATGTGTGTCTATGTATGTATGCATGCATGCATGCATGTATGTATGTATGTATGTATGTATGTACGCATGTATGTATGTATGTATGCATGCATGCATGTATGTATGTATGTATGTATGTATGTATGTATGTACGCATGTATGTATGCATGTATGTATGTATGCATGCATGCATGCATGCATGTATGTATGTATGTATGTATGTATGTATGTACGCATGTATGTATGTATGTATGCATGTATGTATGTATGCATGCATGCATGCATGCATGTATGTATGCATGCATGTATGTATGTGTGTGTATGTATGCATGCTTGTATGTATGTATGTACGTACGTATGTAGCGCAGGATTAACCATTACGCAAAATGAGCACGTGCTTAGGGCATGAAGGAACGGGGGCACCACAGAAATAAAAATGTTTATGGCACGAAAGAAATTATTTTAAACTTGCTAAAATAATATTCGTAATGCCTTATCTCTATTAAGTATAGAAGCAGAAGTTTTACGTCAAATTAATTTTAACAATATCATTGAAGACTTTGTAATTTAAAAAAAACAAAAAAACGGAGAAATCTTTTCAAATATAAATAAAGTGGAAGTATACCAAAATAAACATTATTTTCTATCTTTTAGTTTCATTTTTGGAAAACAAATATTTCTTTTATAGTTTATTATTGTTTACATTTTAAATTATTTTTGTTTACATTTTGGATCATTTACATATACTTGAGGGCACGAAAACCTTTTAAGTCCTTAAGGTCTCTATGGGTCTTAATTTGGGCCTGTATGTATGTATGCATGTTTGTTTGTTTGTTTGTTTGTTTTAATTTTTAAGTTGACCCACTCCTTCTCAATATAATCAACTTCGTCTGTAGGTGTTCTTTTTTTACTCTCCTGTCCCCGACCATTCTGGCCACTGCATCGTGCCTCATGGGAAGATAATATCTGGAAGATATTCTCTCACAGTTGACAATAATATGTCTTCAATCTCGGTCTTGCACATCTTATATTTATTATCTGACAGTTTGTCTGTCTGTCGGTCTGTATGTATGTGTGTATGTATGTAAGTATGTACGCAAAACCAATGGTCACTCTCTGGCCAGTCATAACAAACAACCTTCTTTACTATATATATGTATATATATATATATATATATATGTAAAAAATACAAACTGGGACAAGAACGCAAAACATTTAGAAGATGATACAAAAAACACGGATGGGACATTCGAAGCCTTCAATCTTCAGTCAAGAACCAGATCATCCTCGCAATTTTGGATGATTAATCTTGAGATTGCTCCGATCTGGCCAGCCCCAAAGGAAGATCTAAGCCAAGTGCATTAGATTCCTTGGAATGTATACAAAACAAGGACGGAAAAATGGACGAGGTTACACGAATAAGAATACAAAAATACATGAAAACAATAATGATAATAATAATAACAAAAACAGGACGTCACAGACAGGTGTCTTTCGACAGGACGAGTAAAATTTGAGCTGGCGTGTTATATATATATATATATATATGAAGTTAGATATATGTCCAGTCAAAGAGTGACCAATGGTTTTACATCCTCAAAGTGCTTAGTTGTACAATTGGCTCATCAGACTTCAGTGGCTGCAGGCTTATATTATGGATGCAAAACCATTTAGAGTATGCTTCCTTTTTTTGAGGCTATATAATCAACTTACAGTATATATATATATATATATATATATATTCTCTTTACTTGTTTCAGTCATTTGACTGCAGCCATGCTGGAGCATTGCCTTTGGTCAAACAAATCGACCCCAGGTCTTATTCTTTGTAAGCCTAGTACTTATTCTATTGGTCTCTTTTGCTGAACAGTTCAGTTACAGGGACGTAAACACACCAACATCAGTTGTCAAGCAATGGTGTGGGGACAAACACACACACACATACAAACACACACAGAGACACACACACACACACACACACACTGAAAACCTGCTAAGTATTTTGTCTGACCTGCTTCTTATTCTGCCAGCTCACCGATTATACATCTCAGAAATTTCCGACAAATTTCTAATTGTGTTTGAAAGAAAGGAATCACTTGAAACTTCTATTATTATGAAAATACTAATAATTATGCTTTTATCTATGTTTGACTTTCAGATCAACTAAATCACCAATAACTCAAAAGAGAATTCTGAACATCATACGGTTTATGACTTATGAAATTTACAAGTATACTGTACGAAGTCTATATGCAACAGATAAATTGACTTTTACTCTCTTGCTAACCCTCAAAATTGACCTTCAAGCACAAAAAATAAGGCATGAAGAATTTCTGACCTTCATTAAAGGTGATTATTTATATTTACAGTTCATTGAGAGAGAAGTCATACTAATTATTTGCAAGTTTATATATATATATATATATATATATATATATATTAATAATATTATTAGAGACAAAACCACTATTTTGCAAAACAAACAAGGAAAGACTTAATCAATACATAAAATTTTTATAAAAGTCAAAAAAACCGCCACTACAATTGTTTCTTGTCTTATCGACAATCTTCAGGTGGACTTCCAATAAGTCAGTTTTTTTGACTTTTTATTAAAATTTTATGTATTGATTAAGTCTTTCCTTGTTTGTTTTGCAAAATAGTGGTTTTGTCTCTAATAATATTATTTAATATTTTACTATAAAATTGGATTTAATCCTAAATCTGATTTTTTCCCTGTAAATTTGGATTTATTCCCTAATATTTATTATTATATATATATATATATATATGTTTTCCAACCAATAATAATATCACTTGTTACATATAAGAATAATGTCGGTGTGTGTTTATATATATATATATATATATATACATACATGAGTACACAAATAAATTCAAAACAACTGTCCGATGAACAGAAACGTGAAACTCTGAGTTACAGTTATTTGTGATGTTTGTGCAGCTTTAATAAAAATGTATATGTATTTATGTGTATGTATATATATATATATATATATATATACACACACACATATATAAAAGAAGTTTGAAAACGCCACTATATAAGATAAATTTTAATTTTCTTAGAGATTTTACGTTTCAGTTCTTCTTGAAAAAATGAACCTTATCAAAAATATTTTTAAAAGTTAGTGTAAAAAAAAGTTCATAATTGTTTCTTACTAGTCTCTACAGAGTCCACGTCGTGGTGTTTTGTGGGGAGTGGGGGGGGGGGAGAGTATAATGGCTGTCTTGTGTGTTGAGTAGATTCATTGGCTGTAATTGTGGAAATGACCAGCAGCTGAAATAGCAGTAGTATATACCACCTACACTTATTATATATATATATATATATATATATATAGATATTGGGTCATCCCATAAATAATGCAGTTCTTTAAATTGCATGAACTAAAAGTTGGGCAAGAAACTCACCGTGAGATGAGCAACAATGATCGATATCACCATTCCACTATTATTGTACCTTTTCAGTATCATATACTTAACACACCTGAAAACAATATCACAGTTTGGGACTTATATGTAAATATATACTGTCTCTCGTGTCACTTTACAGTACCCCCCTGTTCAGTTTCTATGGTTGAAGAGGAGATAATCCCTCTGAAATGCACACATCCCCCAGTTTGTTCAGGTGGTACAGTGACCTGATTCAAAGTATTCACACTTATTTGCTTACAGTGTGAAATTTTTGTTTGTGACAAAACACAATGGATGGTTTTCTTAAGGTTTTGAATATATCTCAAGCAATTTTGTATTTGTACACATCACTGCTAAGCATTGTGACCCAATATTTTATTCAAGGTGAGCCACAGAACAGTGCAACCAGTCATTGACTGACGACAAGAATGTCATTAGAGAGATGCTATCTCTCGTGTCAGTTTGCAGTGTTTCTTTGTAACCTGTTTCTATGGCTGAAGAGGAGATAACCACTCTGAAATGCATGCATCCCACCAATCTGGTCAGGTGGCACTGTGAGCCAATCCCGTGTATTTACGCCCATTTGAAAACAGTAGGAAATTTTCTCCATGGCAAAATACAACGAATGGCCTTGTAATGGTTTTTAATAAGTCTCAAGCATATTTGATCTGATAACAAATTTGTATTTATATACAGCACTGCTTAGTGCTGTCACCTCATATTATATATGCATATGTGTGTGTGTATGTCTGTTTGTGTGTGTGTGTGTGCGTGTGTGTGTGTGTGTGTGTGTGTGTGTGTGTATGTTTGTGTGTGTGTGCGTGTGTGTGTGTGTGTATATATATACACACCATGTCACCATGATAGATCGTTAGCCACTACACACATTTTTTTCTTTTCTTGTCTTTTCTGTGTCCCTTTCTGTAGAAGAGCTCGAAACGTAAAAGAAGAGCTCGAAACGTAAAAGACTTTTTCTATTCCTGAGCGTTATACTAATACATCTGTTTGTTTTGTACACCACCTGTCTTCGTTTTTTGTTTTTTTCGTAAACTCTTCCTATGCAGTGTACGTGCATAATAACTTCTTTATGTTTATCATACCAAACCTCTGCACGATGTCTTTAAACTATTTTCTTTCCTTCGCCTCGCCTTCCACCCTCCTTGGTCCCCTCTCTCTCTTACCCCCTTCTCTCACTTACCCTCTTGCGACTTGCCACCTTAATCGGCCGCTTGTTCAACATGTGTCTTATCACCGAAAAGGTAATTATTTTTCCATGTTAGCTGATATTGTTTTTGTGTCTCTTTTTGTCTCAAAGCCGTAGGGCGTCTGCGTCATCCATGTTTTTAACCGTTACTGTCTCCAAAAAAGATTTTTCGTTTCATGTTTGTCTTTGTGTCATCCATGTTTTTCACCGTTACTGTCTCCAAAAAGGATTTTTCATTTCATGTTTGTCTTTGTTGCGTTGCATTCTTTCCTTCTGTGGCTGGCTGATTCAGAGCGGATCTCAGAATTAAACAGCCGAAATCTGCGATGAGGGATCAGTTTCTGACTGAAGAATGAAGGCTTTGAATGACCCGTTTGTCCTTTTGTTCGTCCCTTCGTGTATTTCATGTTATTTATTTATGTAAAGGTGCCTCTCCCAAAGAGAGAGAGGGATATATGTTTATATCTGAGACCCCCTTTGGTCATGACACAGACCATGGGATTGCACCTAGAAAGTTACCCTCCCAGGCACAATTCCGGGCAAGGTTGTTTATGGAAGGCCAGCAGTCCGCCCATGCATACCGGCCTCCCCTCTCCACGCCACCAGTGTTATCCAAAAGAAAGGCAAATGCCGATATAGCTTGGCACATGTGACGTCGCAACTCATTTCTACAGCTGAGTGAACTGGAGCAACGTGTAACAAAGTGTCTTGCTCAAGAACACAACACGCAGCCCTGTCCGGGATTCGAGCTCACAACCTCACGATCGTAAGCTCGACGCTCTAACCACTGAGCCAAGCGCCTACACGCACACACACATATGTATATGTATATATATGTACACATACACAAATATATATGCATATGTGTATATATGTACACATACACAAATATACATGCATATATAATTCACACACACATAAAACATCTGTGAGATGAAAGCGGTTGTTTTTATTACTTTGGGCGTGAGACCAATAACAAAAGGCTTTATTCTATTTTTCTTTTCTTTTGTGTTACTATTACCCATCTTTTGTGTGTGCATATCTATGTGTATGTAAACATGAATATAGCAACATGTAAAACAAGAAAAAATAATATAAAAGTTTTTTTTATCGTTAGTCTTATACTTAATATTTTTGACATAAACTCTTTATCAGAAGTATGAATGAGCAAAGAAATGAGGAAATAGTGAAAATAAAATATAAAATATATATATATATAATATATATATATATATAGGCGTAGGAGTGGCTGTGTGGTAAGTAGCTTGCTTACCAACCACATGGTTCCGGGTTCAGTCCCACTGCGTGGAACCTTGGGCAAGTGTCTTCTGCTATAACCTCGGGCCGACCAAAGCCTTGTGAGTGGATTTGGTAGACGGAAACTGAAAGAAGCCTGTCGTATATATGTGTGTGTGTGTGTCTGTGTTTGTCCCCCTAGCATTGCTTGACAACCAATGCTGGTGTGTTTACGTCTCCGTAACTTAGCGGTTCGGCAAAAGAGAGCGATAGAATAAGTACTGGGCTTACAAAGAATAAGTCCTGGGGTCGATTTGCTCGACTAAAGGCGGTGCTCCAGCATGGCCACAGTCAAATGACTGAAACAAGTAAAAGATAAAAGAAAGATAAAAGATATCTGAAATAAAAATTCCATGTGCAAACATTGAAGCCACTGTATAGTGGAAATCACTAGATTTGAAAAGGAAAGAACAGGTTTAAAACATTGACCGGATTAAGAAAGATAATGTAACTAGACTTAGTGTATATGACTATGGATGTGTTTGTGTATTTCTAAATTATGTATGTGTGATTGGTTTGATTTCTTTTATTTGTTTTCTATTGTTGTATAGTGTTTGTATGTGTGTGTCTGCATGCAAGTAGTTGTTTTAAACATACGCAGTGCATATTAGATATCAGCTTGTGTGTGTAGCAATGTTATACAAGAAGAGTTACAAAGATTTGCCCAGGGACCAATATACGTATTTGTTAAAATGTGTGTTAGCTCCTACGCGCGTTTTTTTCTCTCCTTGTTTCTTTTCTGTGTATCTTTCTGTCGAAGAGCGTAGGCTCGAAACGTAAAAGACTTGTTCTATTTGTATCCCTGAGCGCCATACTAATACATTGTTTGTTTGTACTCCACCTGCCTTCGTCTTTTGCTTATTTTCGTAAACCATCCCGTTATATATATATGTGTGTGTATATATGTATATATATATATATATATATATATATATATATATATATATATATTAGGCGTAGGAGTGGCTGTGTGGTAAGTAGCTTATATATATATATATATATATATATATATATAGGCGTAGGAGTGGCTGTGTGGTAAGTAGCTTGCTTACGAACCACATGGTTCTGGGTTCAGTCCCACTGTGTGGCACCTTGGGCAAGTGTCTTCTACTATAGCCTCAGGCCTTGTGAGTGAATTTGATAAACAGAAACTGAAAGAAGCTAGTCGTATATATGCATAATATATATCATCATCATCATCATCATCATTTAGCGTCCGTTTTCCTAAATGATGATGATGATGATATATATATGCATATATACGACTGGCTTCTTTCAGTTTCTGTCTATATATATATATGTCTATGTATATGTATGTGTATATGTTTGTGTGCCTGTGTTTCTCTCCCCACCCCCAATATCGCTTGACAACCAATGCTGGTGTATTTACGTCCCTGTAACCTAGCGGTTCGGCATAAGAGACCGATAGAATAAGTACTAGGCTTACAAAGAATAAGTCCTGGGGTCGATTTGCTCCAGCATGGCCACAGTCAAATGACTGAAACAAGTAAAAGAGTATATATATATATATGTAAATATGGATTCAGATGAATATGGTACTTAAGTTGAGGCACCAGAATTTAGTATGGTATTATCCATACAATTTAAAATAAGGTGATTATAATTAAGATAAACAACAAGGATATTCTCTGGATATCCTTGTTGCTTATTTTGACAACATATATTATATATATAGCAATGATAAATCTCTGAACGAGATGTAAACAGTAACCGCTCGACAACGTAAAGTATACTAGCCATCTCAATATGGCTAACCACCCCACCCTTAGTGGTTAGCCATATTGAGATGGCTAGTATACAATATATATATATATATATATATGGCGATATATATATATATATATATATATATATATATATATATATATGTAGGTCCCGGGTTGATTCGGGGTTAACCACAGTAAATAAGGTACTCAATACATAGTAGAGTAAAATTAATTTATTATATAGAAGGAGCTTCTACAGGACTAGAACTGTTTCATTCAAGAGAAATCTTCAGGAAGCTTCCTGAAGATTTCTCTTGAATGAAACAGTTCTAGTCCTGTAGAAGCTCCTTCTATATAATAAATTATATATAATATATATATATATATATATATATTATTATTATATATAATATATATATATTAGTTGGCCCTGTGTCGGTTTTTTTCGGTTTGAACGGCAGTTTTTCTAGCGGTGTCATATGAAATTGTCATCCATAATTATGACCCTAGTATCGATCTATTGCATTTCAATCTGTTTTAGGGTTAGGGTGGGGGAAGGGTATCTTTTTTCTTCACAAATGTAAATAAACCCAATCTGTTTCTTAAATGAGGGACATATTCATACGGCACAGAATGTTTTTTTTTACCTCAATGGACGTCCTTGATTGGTTGAAATTTCAGAAATCGAAGAAAAACAACAACAAATATCTTACAAATTATAGAATTTTCTCAATAAAGCCAAGAGAAAAAGATGTTTTATAAACACATTCTACCAGTATACGAAGTCTAAAATTTTTTAGTTACCTAGACATTATGTTAAAAACTGCCGTTCAAACCGAAAAGATCCCCTGTGCCATAAAAAATGACGGCTAATTGCAGTATTTTATATATAAAAAGACTACAAAACAGTATTAGAAAAATCAAACTGCACTTCAAGTCTCTGTGTGCTTATGTATACATCAATACGTATGAGTATCACAGTCTGTAGTAAACACGGTTTTCTATACTCTTTCACAGCCCCCTTCCTTCCTTTTTAAGTGTGTCTGTTTGTATATATATGTTTGTAAATGCACGTGTCTGTAATTTTATTTTCTATATATTTTTCTAAATAAACATACACAAACACATATACACTCAAATATATATATAAATATATTTTACACAAATACACACGCAAATATAATATATTGGAATCTGTACTTCGGAAATACTATAAAAAGTACCTTTATAAAAAAGTACATGTCTGAATTACCAGGAGCAGATATCTTCCCTAAGCTGGGTTGCATTGTCTGCACACACAGCAGGATTATCAAGTGCTAGCACCCCTGCAAAGAGTCTTGATATACAATATTCTATTAATATTCTTTTCTACTCAAGGCACGAGGCCCGAAATTTTTGGAGTGGGGGCCAGTCGATTAGATCAACTCCAGTACGCAACTGGTACTTAATTTATCGACCCTAAAATGATGAAAGCAAAGTCGACCTCGGTGGAATTTGAACTCAGAACGTAAGACAGATGAAACACCTATTTCTTTACTACCCACAAGGGGCTAAACACAGAGGAGACAAACAAGGACAGACAAACGGATTAAGTCGATTATATCAACTCCAGTGCGTAACTGGTACTTAATTTATCAACCCCAAAAGGATGAAAAGCAAAGTCAACCTCGGCGGTATTTGAACTCAGAACGTAACGGCAGACGAAATACTACTAAGCATTTTGCCCAGCGTGCTAACGTTTCTGCCAACTCGCCGCTCTTAAGTAAATAAATATAAGGCCCATTACATAGATTTCTCCAGTGACCAATAAGGTTGCCTTGTGCTTATGTTTTGTTATATAATATCGTGGACTAGGACTGCCTTAGCAGGCTCCCACACAAGAGTTCCTACATACGCAATAACAACATACATAGTTTATTTAGCATTGGGTTTCTAGACCCAGAGGCCTCACAGACAACTGCGTAGCATGTCCATATGTCCATGCTTTAAGACATCAGTAGTATGGATGTATATGTGTGTATTTGCATTGGTTTACGTGATCTTTTCTTGAATATTTTGGAATGTATGTGTGTGCAAGTGTGTGGGCTCGAGCGTGTGTGCATGTAGGTGTTGTGCGTGTGGATGTGTGTTAGTGTTTATTTTTTTTCTCCATGTGTTTACAGGGATACTATGACAGAGGAAGGAATGGTAAAGATAAACCAGCTTAGGACAGTTTTAGATAGCGTCAGGTATATATGTGTTTTGGCGGTATTTCGTCTGCCGCTACGTTCTGAGTTCAAATTCCGCCGAGGTCGACTTTACCTTTCATCCTTTCAAGGTCGATTAAATAAGTACCAGTTACGCACAGGATCGATGTAATCGACTTAATCCGTTTGTCTGTCCTTGTTTGTCCCCTGTGTTTAGCCCCTTGTGGGTAATAAAGAAACAGGTATATGTGTGCGTGTACGCGCGATAGAGGATTTGGGTACGACTTAAGAAACGTGGTCCCGGTGCGCGCACTCGCGCATCCGCACTAGCTAGTCGTGACTAGTCGATCCTTACTTTGTGTTTTATTTACTTTGTTTTAAAAAATGATTTACTTTGTGTTTTTTTTTATATATATGGGGGAGGGGTTAGGGTTAGGATTAGGGTTTGTGTTAGAGTTAGGGGTGGGAGAAAAAGGATTTCTCTTATCTTCAGAAATGTAAACAAAGTCACGTGTGTACCTATACCGAAGGATTGCCAAATTATTTACTTTGTGTAAAAAAAAATATTATTTAATTTGTGTTTTATTTACTTTGCTAGGTAGTCGTTCGACTAGTCACGACCAGCAAGCGTGGATGCGCGAGTACGCGAGTGCGCGCACCGGGACCACAGTTCTCAAGTAGTACCGAGAATTTGTAGTTATTTTAAAATTGCCTTTCGTTAAGTTTATTTCGGTGTGGGTTTTTCCAAGGTAGCCGTGTACTGTTTTTCTGCTTTTTTATGTACATGTGCTTAGCATGTGATTTATATTTGTTGTATGTATATTCTACAGCGATGTCTAGTTATGTATGTATTTATGTCTGTGTGTTATCCTTAGCTTCTGTAGTAAATGTATGAGAACTTTGAATGCGTATGTGTGTGTGGTTTTTTTTCTTTCTCAGAATTCGTACGTGTTTTTTTTTTCTTAGAATGCGTTGACTTTGATTCGAGTGTAGTGTATGTTTTGCTTCTTTGAATGTTTGTATAGTCTTTTCTTCTCTAATATGCACACGCTTTTCTTGCGTGTGAACGAACGTGCGAGCATGTGCAAGCTTCCTAGGTGTGTCTTTGTATCACTGTTCAGAGTACGTGTGTTGAAGTGTTGAGAAACACTTATATACACGTGTGTTAGTTGTTAGGAAAAAAACACGGTCTTGAAAAGATTCGGTAATTTTACTATTATAGAGCCGGGTAGTATATATACCTGGCTATGGTATAAAAGCGGTCAGAAAATTATCATTGGTTTCGTTTCTAATATTAACCTGACAATATAGATGACTAATATATGCAGGCCATAACCAAGAATATAATAATACTCGACTATATAAAAGCGTGTGTGTGTGCACGCAGCGTATATAATCCAACAAATTGCTGTGACTCAGAAAAAAGCAGCACTCGTAAGTTGTGTAATACAAAGGGTATATTGTGCAATATTTTTTATTGTACCCGTCATGTTACCTAATATCCGAGTACTGCTTTTTCTTGATTTATGAAAATTTACGGGACAACTGTGCTGGAGATAATTCTTAAACTCCGAATGGATAAAATGCGAAGTGGAAGGCCATGCATGTTTCAACAAGATCCAGCACCTTCTCTCAATGTGCACGTATCCCAAGAATGGATGTCAAACAATCTTTACGATCATGAAACAAACAAATTTGTGGCCCTCCAAACTCGCCAGCTTTAAAATCTTGTGGACCACGACGTTCACAGTATGTTGGAAGGGAGACTAATCGACGTCCTCACCTAGAACCTGCTTAATATCCAACTGACGTCTGAAATTAATAAGGACTGTTCAGTGCTGACATGCCAACGATTCCAATCCTGCATTGATGCAGTCATTGAAGCTGAAGGCAGATTTGTAGTATAATCTTATAAAATAAGCCTATTGAGGACATGCGCTCAAATATTTTTTGGATCTTTTCGGTTTGACCGGCAGTTTTTTAAAATCGTTTCCACGTAACTAAACACTTTTAAACTTGGCTTTATTGAGAAAATTCTATAGTTTGTAAGATATTTGTTGTGTTTTTTCTTCAATTTCTGCAATTTCAACCAATCAATGACGTTTATTGAGGTGAAAACATTCTGTGCCGTATGAATATGTCCCTCGTTTAAGAAACAGATTGGGTTTATTTACATTTCCGAAGAAAAAAGATACCCTTCCCCCCACCCCTAACCCTAAAACAGATTGAAATGCAATAGATCGATACTAGGGTCATAGTTATGGGTGATAATTTCATATGATACCGCTAGAAAAAACTGCCGTTCAAACCGAAAAGATCCAATAAGCCTATTGAGGACATGCGCTCAAATATTTTTTTTATTAAAATACATTTTGGCGGGTCTTTTTAAATTTCTTCCAACCATTCGCATAGTCTCACATTTTCTGTTGTCATGTCAACTCCAGCCTATCCATGGAACTATAAACAAATTTTTGAAAATCAAAGCAGAAAGAGAACAGTAAAAATTTAATGAAAGACTAAGAAAACAGGAATTTTTGAAACCGAAAACATTACGAAACCTTAAATTCTGAAAAAGAATGAATAAAATAATTTTTTTCGGATGTCTTTAAAAGAAATTAATAAAAGAAAACAATAACGAAATTAATTAAAGAAAATAAATAATGAAATTAGTTATAGAAAACAATAATGAAAAAGCTGTAAGGAAATGAATTTATTTCAGTTTTTTTTTTATAATTAATATAATAAAAGAAACGGAATGTAATGAAGAATTTGGCGAGATTGCCATACACTTTTGTATTTTTTTGAAGAGATTGCAATTGTTGTACCTGTGATGCCAAATAAACTTGCAAAGATATGAATCCATTGTAGAACAATTAGTTGCACAGCGCCAACTCGCGTGTCGACAGTCCATGTGTAGTCGTTTCAGTCTGGCTGTTGTTTCTAGCGAAACAGAAGGCCCATGACAATGGCAATAATTTTATTATTCTAATTCTATACGACTACCCTTCACACTCTTCCCAAAGAATTATTAAACAGGATCTTTTCCTTTTGAACGGCAGTTTGTAACATAATTTCTAGGTAAATAAAAAGTTTTAAACTTCGTATACTGGTAGAATGTGTTTATAAAACATCATTTTCTCTTGGTTTTATTGAGAAAATTCTATAGTTTCTAAGATATTTCGTCTGAAAATCCGAGCATTTCGGCAATTTTAACCAATCGATTACCTCCATTGAACTAAAATCATTTGCTGCGTCTAATACTGAGACAACATCCTGTCACTAACCCTCAACCTAACCCTAACTTTTTTTTTCTTAATTGTTAAATTAATTTAATTGTTACGTGTGTAAAACAAAACGAAAGCAATGGAAAATAATTTAAACAATTAACAAACAAAATTATAGAATTATTTTGTTTGTTAATTGTTTAAATTATTTTCCATTGCATTCGTTTTTTTTTTTACACGCGTAACAATTAAATTAATTTAATAATTAAGAAAAAAAAATTAGGGTTAGAGTTAGTGACAGGATGTTGTCTCAGTTTTAGATGCAGCAAATGATTTTAGCTCAAAAGAGAGCATAGGATTGGTTAAAATTCGAAAAATTAAACTACGTTAAACAAACAAATTACAATTTTCTCAAGAAAGCCAAGAGAAAAAAAATGTTTTATTTTGACACAGTCTACCAGTATACGAAGTTTTAAAGTGTTTAGTTAACTAGAAATTGTCTGCCGTTCAAAAGGAAAAGATCCATTAAACAAAGTTTCAGTCATTAAAGGAGAAGATAGGAGAAATGCACTACTTTAGTTAGACATCGTTATCACGCCAGTTGACAGTTTCTATGAAACCAATAGACTTTGTTTCGAGTTAACAACGGGATCTCTATGCGGTTATCCGACTGCTAGAAATAGCAGTTATATCATACATTGCAGCTTTGAGGGAAAATGACTACTGTGTAATTAATATTCTGTCGCTTATTGCTATGTAATTAAAGGACGGTATTGTTATAAGTGGGTCTCCTTTTATCATAGTTTATATTCAATGAGAGCTGACTTAACTACAACTCGGCTTTCAAAATACAAATGTTACAAATTATTCTACTAAACCAATTTCTATTATTCAGGGATAAATTGTTTAATTGCAGCTCAATTTTGGAAAAAAAAAGTTGTATTTCTCATGGGAAATATACAAAAAAGAAAAATGTACAAATTTTTTCAAATTATTCCACTAAATCAATTTCTATTATTCAGGGATAAAATGTTTAAATGCTATCTCATAGTCATTGTAGCTCAATTTTGGAGAAAAAAAGAAAGTTCTATTACTCATGGCAAATATGCAGAAAAAAAGAAAGAAAGAAAGAAAATGTGGAATTAGATTAGAACTAAAATAGCTAGAATTTTCTTTGTTACATTCAGAAAAAAATTTCCCACCACAACGTAAATACCATCAAATTTTTGATAATTATACAATGAAACTTTCATATTTCTTTACTACACCTATTTCTTTACTACACACAAGGGGCTAAACATCGAGAGGACAAACAAGGACAGACAAAAGGATTGAGTCGATTATATCGACCCCAGTGCGTAACTGGTACTTATTTAATCGACCCTGAAAGGATGAAAGGCAAAGTCGACCTCGGCGGAATTTGAACTCAGAATGTAGCAGCAGACGAAATACCTATTTCTTTACTACCCACAAGTGGCTAAACACAGAGAGGACAAACAAGGACAGACAAACGGATTAAGTCGATTATATCGACCCCAATGCGTAACTGGTACTTAATTTATCGACCCCGAAAGGATGAAAGGCAAAGTCAACCTCAGTGAAATTTGAACTCAGAACGTGGCAGCAGACGAAATACCTATTTCTTTACTACCCACAAGGGGCTAAACACAGAGAGGACAAACAAGGACAGACAAACGGATTAAGTCGATTATATCGACCCCAATGCGTAACTGGTACTTAATTTATCGACCCCGAAAGGATGAAAGGCAAAGTCGATCTCGGCGGAATTTGAACTCAGAATGTAACGGCAGGCGAAATGCGGGAAAGTATATTGCCCGGCATGCTAACGTTTCTGCCAGCTTGCCGTCTTCATAATCAACTACACCTATCTATCTATCCGCTCAGTCGAAGTCAACTCTCGGTTACTCGATGGATCAGTGTCCTCCAGTCAGTTCTATCCTGGGTCACTTCTTTCAGATTGGCTATGGCCATTCCCTTGTCACTCTTGATGGTGTCAAGCCAGTGGGTTCTTGGTCAGTCTCTTCCTCTCTTGCCACTGACCATTCCAAGCATGATGCCCTTCTCCAGGGATTTTCTCCGCATAATATGACCAAAATATGCCAATCTATGCTTGGTGATCCTAGCTTCTAGCGACAGTTTTGGCTTGATCTGGTTAAGAACTTCTCTATTGGTGAGCCTCAGTGCACATGGACACATATATACAGTTTGGAATTTGTCAAATGTCAATAGAAAAAATAAATAAATAAAAAGTGGTGTTACCATATGTTTATCCACCCATACATACAGCACTGGATTACCATTAAGCAAAATAAGCACGTGCTTAGGGCATCAAAGGAAGGAGGGGGCACCACAGAAATGGTAGATGGTTTACAGCACAAAAGAAATTACTTTAAACTTACTAAAATGATATTCGGGATGCCTTTATCTATATTAAGTATAGATGCAGATGTGTTACCTAAGATTAAATTTTGAGGATCTGATCAAAGACTTTGCAATTCAAAAAAGTAGGAGGAAACTTTTCAAATATAAATAAAGTGGAAGTATACAAAAATAAACATTATTTTCCATCTTACTGTTTTGTTTCATTTTGAAAAATAAAAATTTATTTTATGTTTATTGTTTATATGTTAAATTACATAATCTTTTATGGGGGCACCAAAATGTTTTAAGTGCTTAGGACCTCAATGGGTCTTAATCCAGCCCTGCCTATATACATATATATATATGTATATACATCATCATCATCATCATCATCATCATCATCGTTTAACGTCCGTTTTCCATGCTAGCATGGGTTGGACAGTTCAACCGGGGTTTGGGAAGCCAGGAGGCTGCACCAGGCTCCAGTCTGATCTGGCAATGTTTCTACAGCTGGATGCTCTTCCTAATGCCAACCACTCCGTGAGTGTAGTGGGCGCTTTTTACATGCCACCAGTACAGGGGCCAGGGGAGGCTGGCAATGTGCACGATTGGGTTGGTGCTTTTTACGTGCCACTAGCATGGAAGCCAGTCAAGGTATATATATATATATATATATATATATATATATATATATATATATATATATATGCACACACACACACACACTGGTATTCATAGGTTACAACAACAATTTTTCCAGTTGATCCAAACACCAGAATAGCATGCTCATACAATTAATGTGAAAGTGGTTGAGCACTCCACAAACATGCAGATTCAGTGTGACACACAATGTGATAAGGCTGGCCTTTTGAAATACAGATATTACTCATTTTCACCAGCTGCGTGAACTAGAGCACTGTGAAATGAAGTGTTTTGCTCAATAACACAACATACCACTGGGAATTTACCTTAACCTGGTGATCACGAGTTGAATACCCTAACTGCTAAGCCATGTGCCTTCAACACATACACATACATATACACACATGTATATATATATATATATATATGTATACACACACATATACATACACACAGAAATATATGTATGTATATAGGCATAGTAGTAGCTGTGTGGTAAGTAGCTAGCTGATGAACCACATGGTTCCAGGTTCAGTCCCACTGAACTGTCTTCTACTATAGCCTCAGGCCAACCAAAGCATTGTGAGTGGATTTGGTACACGGAAACTGAAAGAAACCCATCACCGCGTGTGTACTGTTGGCGATTTTTTTCCTCCGTCTTCCCTTCTTTGGATCTTTCCTTTTTCCTATGTTTCTGACGAAGAGCTCCGCTCGAAATGTTAAACCCTCCTTCTTTAATTCTTTCCTGAGCATCCAATAATAATATACTTGTTTTCTCTTTGTGTTTTCATGTTTGGATTAACTATATATATATATATATATATATGTTTGTCACCCCAACATTGCTTGACAACCAATGCTAGTGTGTTTATGTCCCCGTAACTTAGTGGTTCGGCTAAAGAGACCAATGGAATAAGTACTAGGCTTACAAAGAATAAGTCCTGGGGTCGATTTGCTCGACTAAAGGCTGTGCTCCAGCATGGCCACAGTCAAATGACTGAAACAACTAAATGAAAAGAGAATACCTACATACACACACACACACACACACATACATACATACATACATACATACACGTAGCACAGTCTCATCCCTATCATCATTACTCGCATTATCACCACGATTACAAGTGCCATGTTCTAAGATTCCACCTCAAACTGTTTAATTCTTTTCTGTTCTCTGTCTGTAGGAGGTGCTTCCCTTGACCTGAATACAGTTGCACCAAAGCCATATCGTTGGATTTCAGATATAACCTGGCTGAATCTTGTAGAGTTGAGTAATTTGCCTCAGTTTTCAGCTATTTTGGAACAGGTACCTTTAGTAATTTTCTATTTTGCTATACTAAATATTTAGCATAAATAGTCTGGTTTTATTGTTTTTTTATTATGGTATTTTAGCAAAATTAGTACTTTGATACGAAGTGTATTCCTCAGATTTCAAATATGTTTAACTGACAGTTGAGTTCTTAATGACTTTAGTACCTCTTAGAATGCTCCAACCAGCTGAATTTTTAGAATACCTATTTGATCAATCAGTACCTCTTAGAATGCTCCAACCAGCTGAATTTTTAGAATATCTATTTGATCAATCTGCATGCTCTTAAGCATCATGGTTTGCCAGAAGTACCGATATTCTGTAACTTGTTTTTATTTATTTACCCACATCATTAACTCAAGGTGAAGTGTGGGTTCGGGGTGAGGATGTGGGGTGGAGTGAGGATGTAGGGTAGAGGTGAAGGTGTGGGGTAGGGGTGGAGTATGTGGGAGTAGGATGTGTGCGGTGGGGTGTGGATGAAGGTAGGGCATCAATGAAAGGAAAAGGTGGGTAGGAGTGAAGAGAGGAAGCAGGTGTCAGATGAAGAGAGGAGATGAGGGGAGTCATATGAAGAGGGGAGGGGAGTTGAGCCCATATGGCACAAAGGAGCAGAGAGAGAAGATTAATCTCTGTTCATGGTGAAGGCAGGAGTCCGGATGGCCCCTATGCAAAGACAATCCGAACACAGACAGGTGTTGTAATGAATGACAGGTAGAGCAGAAATGGTGTGAGACCGGGGTGACATTGCCAAGTCTAATGCCTCAGAGGTGCTCTATGAACCAGTCAGCCAAGCAGTGTCCCATTTGATCAATGTACAGAGAAGGGCAGAGAGATCAGGAGATGCAGTAAATGACATTGCCAGAAGTGCAGGTAAAGGAGTCAGTGATATGATAGGGACGATGATGGGTGCCTGTGAAGATGGTGGAGAGGTAGGGGCAAGTGCAGCAGCATGGGCGGGAGCAGGGGAATGAGCCAGGTTGGGAGGTGGGATTAGGGAAGAA
>NW_021832489.1:0-5000 GCF_006345805.1 Octopus sinensis | reverse complement strand
GTTCATTTTTTTTTTTTTAATTACCCCGTATTATAAACTCACATTTCTATCTTGGTTTAATGACTACGAGTCAATACAATGATCTTGAAAAATTTGGGTTTTTGATGTATAACAAAAGATCATTTTATGTTTTGTGCCAATCCAGCCTGTGAACGAAGAGGCAGAAGAATGAAAGACTCTCTTCATTTGTACTCGATATTTTCGGAAGGAAGTTTGTTTTTATTTTAGAAATCAGCTTTAACATTATAGGATGGTTTCTGTTTATTATTTTTATTTAGATATGCATACACACATGCATGTGTCCACATACACCTGTACATGTGTACACACACATACACACACACTTGCACGCACACACACACACACATGCACTCACACACAGATACATATTTGCAAACCCATATCAATTCAAATACATACATATACAAACATATCAATTCGGAGGCACGCACACAGACCACACCACACACACAGACCACACCACACACACAGACCACACCACACACACACAGACCACACCACACACACAGACCACACCACACACACAGACCACACCACACACACAGACCACACCACACACACAGACCACACCACACACACACAGACCACACCACACACACAGACCACACCACACACACAGACCACACCACACACACAGACCACACCACACACACAGACCACACCACACACACACAGACCACGCCACACACACAGACCACACCACACACACAGACCACACCACACACACAGACCACACCAAACAAACACACTTGTACACAAAAGACACACTCTCACATGAATTTTATAAAAAGATACACATCAATTCACACACACACACACAGACACATACACACACACACACACACACACACCACACACACACAGACACACATACACACACACACTTGTACACAAAAAACACTCACACATGTATTTTGCAAAAAGATACACATACATACACACACACAAGTTCTTTTAATAATATTTTTTGATGTTTATACATAAGTCTTATTTTCTTTCAGAATGCCATGCCTTATCAATGGGCCAAGGGCAAGAAGTACATGCACGCAGGTTGCTCCAGCAAGGCCTCCAACAAGGAGGTTGGCTACTGCTACAGAACTGCCATTTAAGTCTTGACTTCTTAACAGAAATTGTTGAGACAGTTTTGGAAACAGAAAATGTGCACTCGCAATTTCGTCTTTGGGTGACCACAGAAGTCCACCAAAAATTTCTTATAAATTTGTTGCAGGTAATTATTCATTATTTTTATTTATGGTAGTTCTGATCCTAGAATTATATGTATGTAAATATAAATGTAGGCACAGGAGTGGCTGTGTGGTAAGTAGCTTGCTTACCAACCATATGGTTCCAGGTTCAGTCCCACTGTGTGGCAACTTGGGCAAGTGTCATCCACTATAGCCTTGGACCGACCAAAGACTTGTGAGTGAATTTGGTAGACGGAAACTGAAAGAGGCCCATCATATACATATATATATATATATATATATATATATGTATATTGGTAAAAACAGTAAGATAACAAAAGAAAGAGACCTCAATATTATGTAAATAGAGGAAATTTATCTGTAAAATAATATGTGACAATTATTCGGTAGCCAAGATAAAACTCTGAGTTTCAGATGCCAAGGTGGAAATCCACAACACCATCTCTTCGGTTATCTGGCCATCTGAAAAACGCTATGAAAAAAGACCGTTATACAAAGGGAAATTACTGTGTTATAGTCCGCTACTTATACGAAAGCGCTAACCAGATAACTGAAGAGATGGTGGTGTGGATTTCCACCTCGGCATCCGAAACTCAGAGTTTTATCTTGGCTACTGAATAATTGTCACATATTATTTTACAGATATATATATATATATGCTTGTGTGTCTGTGTTTGTTCCCCCACCATCGCTTGACAACTGATGTTGGTGTGTTTATGTCCTCGTAACCTAGCGGTTTGGCAAAAGAGATTGATAGAATAAGTACTAGATGAACAAAGAATAAGTTCTGGGGGCGAATTGTTCGACTAAAGGCGATGCTCCAGTATGTCTGCAGTCATATGACTGAAACAAATAAAAGAATAAAAGAATGAAAAAAAGAATATATAGGCACCTGTGTCGGTGACACATAAAAAAACACCATCTGAGCGTGGCCATCTGCCAGCCTCGTCTGGCACCTGTGTCGGTGGCACATAAAATCACCCACTACACTCTCGGAGTGGTTGGCGTTAGGAAGGGCATCCAGCTGTAGAAGCACTGCCAGATCTGACTGGCCTGGTGCAGCCTTCGGGCTTGCCAGACCCCAGTTGAACCGTCCAACCCATGCTAGCATGGAAAGCGGACATTAAACGATGATGATGATGATGATGATAGGCACTCCATCAGTTAGGACAACAATGGTTCCGATTGATCCGATCAATGGAACAGCCTGCTCGTGAAATTAACATGCAAATGGCTGGGCACCCCACAGACGTGTACCCTTAACATAGTTCTTGGGGAGATTCAGCGTGAATCAGAATGTGACAAAGCTGGCCCTTTGAATTACAGGTACTACTCATTTTTGCCAGCTGAGTAGACTGGATCAATGTGAAATAAAGTGTCTTGCTCAAGGACACGACACATTGCCAGGAATTGAACTCACAACCTTACAATTAGGAACCAAATACCTTAACTAGGCCATGCACCTTCACACACACACTTTATTAATAAAGCTGCAAAGACATCACAAAAGCTGTTACTCAGAGTTTCATGTTCTGGTATTTGAGTCTTTCTTTTCCACATTGTTTCACATTTATGTGCTTACACTGGTATATATGTGTGTGGTGTGTGTGTATATATATATTTTTCTTTTCTTTTTTCTTTTTACATGTTTCAGTCATTTGACTGTGGCCATGCTGGAGCACCGCCTTTAGTCGAGCAAATCGACCCCGTGACTTATTCTTTGTAAGCCCAGTACTTATTCTATCAGTCTCTTTTGCCGAACCGCTAAATGACGGGTACGTAAACACACCAGCATCGGTTGTCAAGCAATGCTAGGGGTACAAACACAGACACACAAACACATATACATACATACATATACATATATATACATATATATGACAGGCTTCTTTCAGTTTCCGTCTCCCAAATCCACTCACAAGGCATTGGTTGGTCAGAGGCTATAGCCCAAGATGCCACGCAGTGGGACTGAACCCGGAATCATGTGGTTGGTTAGCAAGCTACTTACCACACAGCCACTCCTATTTGTATATATAATAAATCTCTGAGCGAGGTATAAACAGTAGCTGCACGACATCGTGAAGTATATCTGTCACTTAAATGTGGCTAAGCCTTAAGGGTGGATGCTACTGTAGCTTGTAGCCCCAGGAGGACACCTCCTCCAGCTGGCTATTGACACACTTTCTGTGCCCTATCAATATTTGCAAAGGGGAAGCCATCCTTCCCATCTTCAACTTATGTTACACACGGACTCGAGTTTCTGGGTATTGACCCGTCATCAGCATGTGACAATCACCAGTTGTTGATGAAAAGTAGGTTCCCTTTGCAAACATATATGGTTTTTCCAGTGATGAAAAGTCAGAGATTTATTATTGCTTGTTTACACTTTTTCGATATCAGTGAATGACAACGACCTTTTTGTGTACACAGTCTGAAATCTCATCTGCAAATGCATGGAAAACAAACCTCCACCAACTATTCTGCTTATATGTCTGTACACATCTGTGAATGCAGTGTATGCCAGAAGGTTTGCAAATCCAACGGAGGCCTCAAAAGACATTTTAAGATCCACAAAGAGCAGAACTTGTCTGCAGCTCTTCGCGGTCCAAATTGGAGGTGCAATCTATGTGGGTGTCTTAGAATATGGTCAGGCTTAAAAAGCCACAACAGATGCCATGATTGTGCTATGGTGTAGGTACAGGAGGTGGTCAAACTCTGCATAAGGAGTAGACAACTGCCATATATATATGTGTATAGACAAGAAGAAAATGGGGATAAAATAACAAACAGAAGTGTGTTATTTTTCCTTCATTTTCTTCTCGTCATTTTAAAATTAATCTACAGTTACCCGCTAAATTACCTGCTGCCGTATACCTTTTACCAAGGAATATATATACTAAGGTAATTACCCAAAGTACCTTAGGATATATCTATCCCTTAGAAGCTTTAAACAACTCTAAATTATGCCTGTATATATATATATATATATATATATTTAAAAATTAAGGGTAGAAATTGATATTAGTCAATTAAAACCAGTGGTCTAGCACATTAAAAAGAATCCGAAGATTAAAATATTTATATATACCAATTAAGGACTGAACACGAAAAGGTGGACAGTCAACATGCTAGATATAGACGTCAAATCGCCATTCTCCACAAAGATTTTGTTCTCAAATAAAAATAAAATTCAGCACGACTTAAAGCAATGGATGAGACAAAAGAAAAATACTAAATGGAATAATTACCATACGTACTGCAGTTTCAGCTATTAATATCACAAGATATCTGTAACTTCATCATCAGCGTAGTTTGTTATGAGCATAATATGCTGTACTAGATGAAAAACGGTACCGGAGTCCCGCATGCAAAAAGTACAACCTATTACGTTCGGATGTATCTTTCGAATGCCTCTACTTTTGGGCGCGCTGATAATCGAAAAACTACTTGCAGCTAATAAATTAGCAGCAGTCAATTTATCGGGTTGAGAACTATATTTCATATTTAAAAATTAAGGGTAGAAATTGATATTAGTCAATTAAACCAGTGGTCTAGCACATTAAAAAGAATCCGAAGATTAAAATATTATATATACCAATTAAGGACTGAACACGAAAAGGTGGACAGTCAACATGCTAGATATAGACGTCAAATCGTATTTTTATTTGAGAACAAAATCTTTGTGAGAATGGCGATTTGACGTCTATATCTAGCATTTTGACTGTCCACCTTTTCGTGTTCAGTCCTTAATTGGTATATATATATATATAATAT
>NW_021832488.1:22500-30996 GCF_006345805.1 Octopus sinensis | reverse complement strand
ACACACCACACACACACACACACACACAAACACACACACACACACACACACACACACACGCACACACACACACGGACATGCTTGCACTCACGCACATATGCATCGGTGTATGCGCTATGTGTATCCATTTACGTGTTTCTTTGTGTGTAGGTGTCTATCTGTGGTTTAGTATGTACGTGTACTGCATATATGAAACATGTAATATAAATTTTATTACTGTTGCATCTGTTGTTTAACCACGGCCCATACCTGACGGAGAAAACACGATTAAAGACTTTCCAGCGTTGAACTTGTCGTTTTCTTACAGGTGTCTAACAATGTATTATCTCATGTGTTCTTTTCATTTGAAGACAATTCATTGCTATTTCTCGCAGGGTTCGCAACGATATATTCCTATAGATGTGCCTGCTGTATCTTATGGTTTAGTTTCATGAAAATGTATGAGAATAGAAGTGTAGCTGTGTGAAAATGTTTCTTTATGCTAGCATATATTTAAACGTAAGTCTATTAGTATGAGTATGAATGTATATATTTTAACTTTGGTTACATATGTTCATGCTTGTTTATTTGTTTGTTTGTGTGTATGTGTGTGTGTGTCCGATGTGCATATGTGTATGTGCGCATATAGTTTTAATCACTGTATAGCCGAGCTGAGTTATGACTGGAACCACAACTCTCCCGTTGTTTTTTTTTTTTTAATTCAGACAATACATATCGGATCACATTAACAATTGTGTCTGTTCTTTTTATCTCAGTAGGATATGATCTGAGGGTGAATCACGGGGTCACTTCAAGTGCAAGCAGCATGGAAAGTTGACTGGAGTACCACATGCTTGGGGATACATGTATTGTGAGAGTCCAGGAAGCACAAAAAGAAAAACAAAACGTAAGAATAATAAATAAAGCATTTTGTTCTTATACATAATAAAATGTAATACAATAATATAAGGCATCAAGCACATAACCAATACTGTATGCATTTGCAATTTACACGTCATATCAGAAAATTTTTAAATTATACATATAGCCGGTGGAGGCGCAATGGTCTAGTGGTTAGGGCAGCGGACACGCGGTCGGAGGATCACGGTTTCAATTTCAGACCGGGCGTTGTGTGTGTTTATTGAGCGAAAACATCTAAAGCTCCACGAGGCTCCCGCAGGGGGTGGTGGCGACTCCTGTTCTACTCTTTTGCCCCAACTTTCTCTCACTCTCTCTTCCTGTTTCTTGAGTAACATTGCGATGGACTGGCGTCCCGTCCAGCTGGGGGGAACACATACGCCACAGAAACCGGGAAACAGGGCCCATGAGCCTGGTTAGGTTTGAAAAGGGCGAGAAAAAATACATATAGGCTCAGACATGGCTGCCTGGTAAGGAGTTTGGTTCTCAGCCACATGTTCCCGGGTTCAGTCCCACTGCGTGGCACCTTCATTATGCCTCTGCTACTATGGCCTCGGATTGATCAAAGCCTTGTGGGTGGATTTCGTAGAGAGAAACTGAAAGAAGCCGGTTTTGTGTGTGTGTATTTGTGTTTATATTATGTTATATATATATATATATATATATATATACTAATAATATATATATAATATATATATATATATATATATAAGGATAACCTTACTTGGAATGGAATGCGTGGTGTTCAATCAAACAATAATATATATATTTGCATATATACATACATATATGTACATATGTACATGTACATGTATATAGATATGTTTATATAGGTACAAGATGTCACAAAACGTTAACAACATGAAATACGAAAATAAAGTTGGGTATGCGAACAACGAGAGAAACAAATGGAAAACAAGACAAGTAACATAAAAAACGACCCTTCATCAGTTATCGGCTGACCTTCTTCTCCTTATTTCGAGCACTGAACGGCAATATAAAACATTGAAGGCAGTTGCTCCCGCGAACAAGAATAAAATTTAGGATTTGCTGAGGGTCAAAGTTGGTAACAAAAACAGGAGAGTGGAGACATATAAGGTAACCGAACGAAAACAAACATGGAGGGTCGGTAGATCAGACGAGGTAAAGTAGTGAACGTTGGAGAAATGTTGTCTTTCACAATAGAAAAGATAGAAGAGGAGATAGATAGGAATACGTGCAGTCTGTACGACAGCACCGAAGGAAAAAATGATCACGCGAGGAAAAGAAAGATAGACGATGATCACGTGTGAGCAACAAGAGAGAGAGAGAGAGTGAAAGAGAAAGAGGGAGAGAGAGACAGATAGAAAACGGTGAAGAGGAGAAAAACAATTAGAGAAAGGATGAGAGGGAAGAAAGGGAGGGAGAGATCTCTTCTGTCTTTTCTCTTGTCAAAGACAATACTTCTCCAGCGTTCACTACGTTACCTTGTTTGGTCTCACGACCCTCCTTGTTGTTTCCGTTCGGTTTCCTTGTATAACTCCAAATGTAGCGGTGTAATGCAATTGAATATACCAATTTTGTTTAATCTTTTCTACTCTAGACACAAGGGAGGGGGCCTGTCGATTAGATCGACCCCAGTACCCAACTGGTATTTAACTTATCGAGCCTGAAAGGATGAAAAGCAAAGTCGACCTTGGCGGAATTTTAAATATTCTTTCTCCTCTACGCACAAGGCTCGAAATTTTTAGGGATATAGCCAGTCGATTAGATCAATCTCAGTACGCAACTGGTACTTAATCTATCGACCCCGAAAGGATGAAAGGCAAAGTCGACCTCGGCGGAATTTGAACTCAGGACGTAAAGACAGACGAAATACCTATTTCCTTACTACCCACAAGGGGCTAAACAGAGAGGGGACAAACAAGGACAGACAAACGGATTAAGTCGATTACATCGACCCCAGTGCGTAACTGGTACTTATTTAATCGACCCCGAAAGGATGAAAGGCAAAGTCGACCTCGGCGGAATTTGAACTCAGAACGTAACGGCAGACGAAATACTGCTAAGCATTTCGCCCGGCGTGCTAACGTTTCTGCCAGCTCGCAGCCTTTACCAATTTTGTATAATAAATACATAATTGGCAACTTGTACGTACATATAAATTGCTAGTAGGGAAACCATATTTCGTGTGTAATCATGATATAATACCAAGTATATTAAAGGACACAATACTGACTTATAAGCCTTTAATATATTTGGTAGTATATTATGGTTACATAACGAAATACGGTGTACCAGCAATTAACAAATTAGTTAACTTTTTTAAATAGAGTTTTATAAATATAGCATCTCAGAAAATAGTAGAAGAGTTTAAAACTTGAATAAATTTATTATTTCTAATATTCATAACTAATTACTTAACAGACAAAAGTTACTGAAGCACACTTCAATAAAAAAAAATGCAACTGACTGCTAGGTTGTTGTAATTCATTTTATTTTGCTCAAGATTAGATTGAATGAGAATAACGTGATTGCATTTTTCTTCGTTAATTAAGAAACTTGTGATTAAATTTAGTTGGTTAATACGCAGAGGAGTACTTGAAGGGGGAACAAAACGAGTCGTTTTAAACTTCCAATTTATTTTGTTGATTAGTTTTCATTTGCAATAGAATTTAAAAGCCTGTCTCACAAAGATATGGTAGCACAAATGGAAGGAAGAATGTGTAGCTCCTTCTGTCACATATGGGGAAGGATCGCACTTCAAGGACTAAGATTCTACGATTGATTTCTCTTCCAGTATATCTGATAATCAGCAAGAACTTTTCCTATTGAGAATTTAAATCGATTTCGAACTAAATCCAACTAAATTCGAAAAAAATATCGACAGGATTCACTTACAAGAATTATGCAGTCAAAAATAGCAAAGTACAATTTTTTGGTAAATTCTGGAAAGGTAGTCTTCATGACAAGCAACGATAGTTTTTCATACATTGCGTCTCTCATGATCAAACGTTTAGCCACGTTTACATATATTTCATTTAGTTAGAAGGAAGGCTGCACACTTAATCCACTTTTGGCCTTCTGAGATTGATGGAAAGGAGAAAGAAGGTATCCTCAGCTGTAGACCTGTTGCGATTGCTTTCAAAAGAGTAGACATCCCTGACACATGTATTGGTTGGTCCGGGGCTATAGTAGAAGACACTTGCCCAATGTGCTGAGCTGTGGGACTGAATCTGAAACCATGTGGTAGTAAAAAGATTTTTATAATCTGTTTAGAGAAAGTACATAGGCGCAGGAGTGGCTGTGTGGTAAGTAGCTTGCTTACCAACCACATGGTTCTGGGTTCAGTCCCTCTGCGTGGCACCTTGAGCAAGTGTCTTCTACTATAGCCTTGGGCCAACCAAATCCTTGTGAGTTGATTTGGTAGACAGAAACTGAAAGAAGCCCATCGTATATATGTCTATGTATGTGTGTGTGTGTGTGTGTGTGTGTGTGTGTATGTGTGTCTGTGTTTGTCCCACCCCCAACATCGCTTGACAATCAATGCTGGTGCGTTTAGGTCCCCGTAATTTAGCAGATCGGCAAAAGAAACCGATAGAATAAGCACTAGGCGTACAAAGAATAATTCTTGGGGTCGATTTGATTCGACTAAAGGCGGTGCTCTAGCATGGCCACAGTCAAATGACTGAAACAAGTAAAGTAAATATATATATAATATATATATATATAATATATATATTATATATATATATATATATATATATATATATATATATATATGTATATATATGCGCGCGTCTGTATGTATATGTGTGCGTATTATGCAGAATTTATTGGACAACAACTCCACCAAGGGAAATCATTTTCCATTTCCCATCCGCTAATTCACTAATTTAATTTATATTCATTTTTGATGTTTTCGTACGAGTTGTATTAAGGGAGATAACTCTCATCACTCTTGGAGTAATACTGCATTATACACAGACTTGTCAATCCACTTTCTGTAGTGTATATAATCCCGTTGATACCAAAGGAGTTATTCTATTTCTGCATCGTAATCTCTCGACTCAGTCGTGTGCGTGTATGCATCTATCTATATATCTATCTATCTATCTATCTATCTTATCTATCTATCTATCTATCTATCTATCTATCTATCTATCTATCTATCTATCTATCTATCTATCTTCTATCTATCTATCATCTATCTATTATCTACATCTATCTTCTCTCTCTCTCTCTCTCTATATATATATAAGATATATATGTATATATTATTATTTATATATTATATATATATATATATATATATATATATATATATATATATAATATATAATATATAATGAATTGATGGAGTGAACGAAATTGAGCAGAAATCCTTTTATTCTACACGTGTTTCGAAGCCACAATTTACTTCCGATTGAATACCATATCTTTCTCTTCAGGAAGAATATGAATTCCGTTGAAAACAAAACAGAACATAGGCGCGCATCGATAGGAGGCCTCAACAGTTCAGTGTATGTTTAGCAACCACGAGGCTTCGATCCCGCTCTTATATTTTATATACTTTCAGGTCAGTCGACATCTTGTAACTGAAATTAGTCAGACGGAAACTGTACAGATGCTCAGTTGTTAGGCTGTATCTGTAATTCAAAAGGGACTTGTACAGCCTTGTCACTCGCGGTGTGTCACTCATGCAATATCTACCAAAGAATTATGCTAAAGATACATATATCTCTGTAATGCTAGACTTAGCCGTTAAATTTAGAAGCAGTTAATTTAATTGATCGGACAACTGATGTACATGTAACTTTTAGGATTCTAGAGAACCAGGTATTCAAATAGTGAAAGCACCAAGGTAGAGTTGTTGATGGCGTGACTGTGTGCAAACAATGTATAACAATCACGTCTGAAATAGCTGCAGTGAACGACATCCATCTGTTGTTATTATATATAAGCGCAGGGGTGACTGTGTGGTAAGAAGCTCGCTTCCCAACTACAGGGTTCCGGGTTCAGTCCCACTGTGTGGCACCTTGAAAAAGATTTCTTCTGCTAAAGCCTCGAGCCCACCAAAGCTGTGTGAGTGGATTTTGTAGACGAACACTGAAAGAAGTCCATCGTATGTATATATATTTATAGGCGGTGACCTGGCAGAAAGGTTAACGCGCCGGGCGAAATGCGTAGCCGTATTTCGTCTGCCGTTACGTTCTGAGTTCAAATTCCGCCGAGGTCGACTTTGCCTTTCATCCTTTCGGGGTTGAAAAATTAAGTACCAGTTATGCACTGGGGTCGATATTTCAATTTAATTCGTTTGTCTGTCTTGGTTAGTCCTCTCTGTGTTTAGCTCCTTGTGAGTGGTAAAGAAATACGTATATATATATATATATATATATATATATATATATATATATATATATATATATATATATATATATATATAATATATATTATATATAATATATATGTATATATGTATGTATATATATATATATATATATTATATGTGATGTATTTATGTAATGTATGTATGCATGTGTGTGTGTGTGTGTAATATTGGGTCATCCCATAAATGATGTGGTATTTTCAACTCCATGAACTAAATGTCGAAGGGGGAAAGGGACAAACTACTAGAATCCACTTGCCATAAAAGCAGGTAGTAATTTTACGTTGCCCTTATTCTTAGTGCAAGAAGTTTTGGAGAGTGTAGTTCGATTTTAACAGTTATTTTTTTCCAAAGCTATAATGGCAGTGACAAAGGAGCATATTCGGCATATTTTGCTTTATGAATTCAATAAAGGCAACAACACCAAAAATGTGAAAGGAATATTACTGCAGTATATGGGGATCGGACCATAAGCGTAAGCCAGTGTTAACGGTGGTTCCGGAAATATCCGAGCCGGAAACTACAGCCTAGAAGACGATGAGGAACTAGCAGACAAACTTGGATTTGGTCATTCAACCATTAATCGACATCTGCGTACCATCGGAAAAGTCAGCAAATTCCTCACAGAATTTCCTAGTCTAATCGCGTGCAGAGAATGAATATGTACTCTTTTTTACTGTCACATCTCACATATGGACCTTTTTTGGACCGTATAGTAAATAGTGATGAGAAATGGATTCTCAATAAAAATGCTAAGCGCCGAAGACAGTGGGTAGAGAAAAGAGAAATACCGGCACTCCTGGTTAAAGAATGTCTTCACCCATGTAATGTGTTGTTATCTGTTTGGCGGGTTATGAAAGGTTTAGTCCACTTTGAACTGTTAAACCCAAGCTAAACGATAACAAATGAGATCTACTACAAACAGCTTGAACGGCTTAAGTGTTCGCTAGAAGAAAAACGACCATCTTTGGTTTCAAGACAAAAGGTGTTCTTTTATAAGGATAATGCTCGGCAATATACAACGAGAATGACATTCCAAAAAAACTGGAGCAGTTTGAATAGGAAACGATGTCCCACCCACCATATTCACCGGACATTGTCCCATCTGATTATCATTTATTCCGCAGTCTTCAAATTCATTTGGACGGAAAAATATGAATTCTGTAGACGTGGTCAGGACAGTACTGGAGGAGTATTTTTCGTCACGGACAAGTGAATTTTGGAAGAGGTGTGCAAGTCTACCAGATTGATGGAAGAGCATTGTAGAAAATGAAGGAGAGGTATATTTTAGATTAAAAAAAGAACTTCGTTTATCTTAATTTTGAAAAATGAAAGAAGTATAAAACACCGCATTATTTATGAGATGACCGATTATATCGGCAAAAGAGAGCTATAGAATAAGAACTAGGCTTAAAAAATAAGCCCTGGGATCGATTTGTTCGACTAAAACTCTTCAAGGCTGTGCTTAAGCATGGTCGCAGTCAAATGATTGAAACAAATAAAAGAACACGCACACACACACACACACACACACACACACACATATATATATATATATACACACCACAAACACACATTCACACACACGCACACATACATGTATATATATATATATATATATATATATATATATATAAGCAAATTAGGTCAGTCAGAATATGTTGTAACATTTTAACATCTAACGGCAAATTCATTGCATTTACCGTGGAGAAAAAAAATCCCCTCATGTTTAAAAGGTGTAAGAGCACCAATTATATCTAGTGCTGCCCCTGTCGGATTCCCAGACGTATTTCTAGCTCTTTTGTCATTATCAAGGAGAAATAACCAAGGGAGAGGACTCTGGACAAACTTCATTAAAGCCGTAGCTTGAACTAAAATTGACTGAGTTGCAACATTACACCTGACACAAGATAGGACCACTTTTGCAGAAAATGGGTCACTGACGGCGGATCCCCCAAACAATAAATGAAATACTGAATGCGCAGTACAAAAGTGTTTTCATATCTCTTTTGGGACTCTTCTAAATAACTATACCTAATGAGTTCTTCGACACCGTAGCTCTATATGAAAGGATGGCAATTATCGATTATATTGAAATAGAGGAAACTGGTAAAATCGCAGCTCTTTATGAAATGAGCTTAAACTCAGCCACAGGCCCTGATGGATTCCTAGCATCCCTTCAACAAAGGGACTCCAGCTAGACCACTTTAGATTCTTTTCCAAAGCTTCCA
>NW_021832488.1:0-17500 GCF_006345805.1 Octopus sinensis | reverse complement strand
AGAAGATTCTTCAACTGCAGAAATATCGCATACAGTAATTGTAAAGTGTAACAATTGCAACAGAATAAAGGTTCTGTTATTTGACTTTGATCACAATATTAACTACTAAGATGGCTTTGATAGCCGGAATTACAAAGACATTCTGTTGTTTGTTTGTCAGACTGTCCAGTGTTCTGAATATATGTCTTCCTGTCCATGCCATTTACTACAAACCCTTTCCTCTCTCTTTCTTCTCTTACTTCCTTTCTCTCTCTCTTTCTCTCTCTCTCAAACACACACACACAAATACAAACACAACACATATACAAATGTTAAAGTTCCTAAGTGAAAAGAAAGATAGTCCTCAATATATAGTGTAGAGTTTATTCCTATATTTAAACTCATGATTTTGTCAATAGTCAAGTTTTTCGCTTTGCGCATCTTTAAGTGAATATTCTAGATAGTTAAACGTTCATTTTCCTTTAGCCTCCAGTATACCGCAAATAAAACGTTACATTTTTGTATGTTCTGCTAGTTACTTGGATATAGTTTTACGGAGCTCTCTTTTGCAGTACCGCTGTCATATAAATTACTTAAAAAATAATTACCAATTTACGAGTATGGTATTGAAATTTTGAAGTTACATCTATTTTGCTTTTAGACAGGGGATTATTAGGTATTTGGTTATTATATTCTGGTTGGCATTCTTTGGTTTCGTGCATAACTATTACCAACTTTTGTATTAGTCTTATTAAAGAGCATATGATACCTATGGTCAGTTGGAAAGTGTTTAATGATAAGCACTAGCAAAATTTCGTACACTTAACACTACATTTAGACTGAATAGTTGATTTTGTCGAGGTTTTAGTTTCTTTAGCAATAATTATAAGTTCTAACGCTTCTCCTTAGTGCTTCCTTGTCGAATTTTATTTTGTCAGTGGATATTGTGAAGGTTTCATGCTTATGCTGCCGACATTTAAAAAAAGTAATTATTCAAGTAGGGTGATTAGAATGTCTGTTTGTATAAATCACCAATTCATTACGCTTCTTATAAGATTAATATTTTTCTGTAAGTAGACTTAGCTTTACATCTAGAAAGTGGACAATAGGAAGATTAACCTGGAGTATTACTTCGTTACTGAATTCTTTAAAAGTATTTGCTATAATATTTTTTTCTGAATTTTATCTAGTTAATGCCCTTCTAACTTTTGAGGGAGTACTTGGCCTCTATATTTGTAGTGTTTTATCTTTAAATCGTTGTATATATTACGTAGCATTGCTAAGTAATATATACAAAAATGTAAAAATCTATGTCTGAAAACGTTGCTACATCATAGTAATGCGTACCAACATTCGACAATTCTTCATTAATTTTTTTTAACCCGGGAGAAATATAGAACCGAAGGAAAATTTTCGCAGTCATTATCGTAATGGTGGTTGTTGATTGGGGAAAATATGTTTGCTAAGTCGAATATTATTGCTAGGAGATGTTTTTCAGCCGACGAGTAGAATTCTGTTATGTTGAACGGGGCAAATTTATGCGATTTTCTGTTCTTTGAAAACGATTAGAAAAAAAGGTATGCAACTGTAAAATATCAAGAATAGTTACCTGAAAGAAAGATTGCAATTCAAACACATACGCATGCGCGCACACACGCATGCGCATACATGCACCTGCATACATATAAATATACATACATGTGTGTGTGTGCGTGAGAGAGAGAGAGAGAGAGAGAGAGGAGAGAGAGAGAGAGAGAGAGTAGATGATAAATGTTCATCACAGAAAAGTACAGACTCGCTTACGTATGGGTACACACACAGACGCAAACAGACAGACAGACATGCTCACATACACACGCGCACACACACACACACATATGTTTTTATATACACATATACATGTAAAGGAACAATAATATAACTGTTTAAGATATATTTCTGAGGTTCTGCACATTCGGATGCTCGCACACAAGAATACAAAGAATATTGGTGAGCCATTCTCATGAAACGTCTGCCAAATGCAAACAGAATATGGTACAACACAAAAATCACGAAAACACCGTGACATTGAGCTGTGTAAATATCTTGTATGACAGCTTTCAATGGTTCCATTCAGCTTCAATATCCACAATAGCATAACGCTAGTTCTGAATTATTTCCTTAACTGTTGGCTGGAAAAGTCAAGTTTATTCAATGCGATTATTTCGTAGGCAATTGATCCAAAGCATATTCGTGAAAGGCATTCCATTTAAAATACTTCAAACACATCTAAATGGTATGGATTAATTGCTTTAGTACCATATAACAATACAGATTTAACAGACGATCGATAAATACGGATTTTATGTGTAATGAGATGTTATGTTTTTCCCAAACACACCAATTAAAAAGATAGAAGCTGCGAAGCAAATTCGATTTTTGCTATCTAATGATGCAGCAATTTTATTTTCTACATATCAAAAGAATTTAAACGTAGTATCTTGTTCTAATTGTAGCCCACATAAAGTTGACATTGACGTGTCGTACAAAACAAGTGTTTTCATTTATAAAATCAGATTCATATGTATAGTATCACACACATACTATACACAACTTCACACACATATTCACACGTCCATACACACCCCCAACACAAATACACGAAGCACACATCACTTCATACAATGCACGCATTAGGTTACTTATACACACACACACGCTCCCATAAGCACACGCCAGCCCACATATATCTTTACGCTCGCCCACGCATACACACTCACACACACACTCGCTTGCGCACCATAGTTCAGCCGGGTCACTGTTATTATCTCCCTTTCACTCGGCCTGTCTCTTCCGATCATTTCAGCGTGTTAAACCGTTAATGCCGACACTTTCTTTACTCTCTCCGATTTTTTTCGTTCTTTCTCCATTCCCCCTCTCATCCCTCTCTGTTGAAGAGCCTAGACTCGAAACGTGAAAGATTTTTTCAGTCTTCTCAAGCGTCAAACTAATACATCTGTTTGTTGTTCCCTCATCGCTCCGCTCCAGTCAGCAATATATTATAAACAAAGCAGTCATCGGTTACTGATTTGCAACTTGTTTGTATAGTTACTAATCTGTTCTCTTCTTGAGATTTTACAACTAGCTATTTTGCTTGTTGCAAATCAGTGACCGATGATCGCTTTGTTTACAATACATTGCTGGCTGGAGCGAACCCTAGTTATCGTTCTGGCGACCAGATATTCGTAACTGAAGATAAGCGAACATGCTCGAAACTCAGTCTCGCGATCCTATTGTCTGTTAGAAGATGATAGGTGTTTGTTCTTCCCAGTCATGGCCTGGGCCGATAATGGCCGAAAACAATCTAAGTTATATGCAGGGTACATAGCCGCACCGATAAGCAGATGACGGAAGATCTGCCTGGGGTTAAACTAGTAGTGACATGGAACAACCACTTTGATGTGGCGATTAGCCCTTTCACACTTCGTTCATTCCACTCTTCGTTCTTTCGTTCCCCCTCTCTCACATTTCCTGGCCTTCTCTTCATGCTCACTTTCCCTCTTTCACTTCTCTGTGTCTCTTTCCTTTTTCTCTCGCCCTTCCTTAATTCTTCTATCTCTCTGCCTCTACCTCTCTCTCTTCTTTCTCCACGTGACCGGCGTTCGACCGGGCCTGACGTTTCTTTCTTAGTTGGACTACTGTCCGTGCAACATCTATATTCCTTCCTGTGCTTGTTAAATCTTGTCTCTGCCGTAAGGCTTTACTTCCACACACGCCAGCTTAATTTAATTCGTCCTCAGTCGAAAGACACCTGTTGTTATATCCTGTTATTTGTACTTGTGTAACATTTCTCTGTTTATTTTTCCGTCCTTGTTTTCGTATACATTCGCCGCTTTCTTCCAAGGAATGTAATGCTCTTAGCTTATTTTTGCCTTGGGGCTGGCCAGATTGGAGCAATCTCGAGTCCAACCGAAATTGCAAAGATAATCTGGAACTCGATTGAGGATAGAAAACTCGGAATGATCCGTCCTTGTTTTCCTGTATCGTCTGTCTGGATGTTTTGCGTTCTTGTCCCATTTTTGCATTATATATATATATATATATATATATATATATATATATATATATATATATATATATATATATATATACATATATATATAAAACAGGTATTTTATTCCACACGGGATCGAAGAATTAAGGAATGGCGAGAGAAAATATAGGAAAAGTAGAAGCTGAAAATGCACTGAGAATAGTTACAATATTTTTTATTATTATATTCAAAGATTTACCGGTTTTACAGTTTACACTGATTTTCAAAAAATTGAAATAGAAAGACGTGGCTTATGTCGCAGCTGTTTTACTTCTGACTAGAGTTTGAAGCTTGCCCTATATTTATAGGGAGTTCATGGCTCAAATTAGTATATGTTTCAAATAGGTTTTGATTGGTAAAGGATAGTCACATGACTGGTCTCAGAAATGTTTGTAGGTTCCCCACTACGTTCTTGTGTTAGTATCAACTGACAGTGTTTAGCGTCGTAAGTTAAGGCTGATACGGTTGACTGAACAAGTCTAGTGGTAGTACTAAATAATCAATGCTCTGAATATTTTCTGTCAAATGTTTGTAGAGAATGAATACGTGATTATGTTTAGAAACTTCTGTACGTTTCCCGCTATGTCAGTGCGTTAGTGTCACGTGACAGTATATTTTGAGCCTAAAATGAAGACCGACACGGTTGAGTGAACATGTTTAGCTACAATCAAGGCACTCCAAATTTAATCTGTCTGGTGGGAGCGTAGACAGGAGATGTTTGTATGTAGACCAGTGACTAATGTTTAGGTTGTTAGCTGTGTAGGTTTCTCATTTTATGTGGCAGAAAGAGTTTTGACATTTGATAGCGTATATTAAATTCCTTGAAGAACATGTAAAGCATTTTTTACAAATGTCAAGGATGTAATGAAAATTACATAGGTCAAACAAAGCTTACTCTAAGAAATAGACTGACCATTCGCTGACAACAAAGATGAGCCTCCAGTATTTGACAGATTCCACTAAGTGGACAGATAGATATATGTGCAAAAATTATCCCCCAAATTCCAGGTCTTCTCGCTCTACCTATGTTCAGTAAATACCACAAATGAAGCAGGGATAAACAAAAAGAATACTTTCATACAAAATTACAAATCCAGACTGAACAAACTTTAACAAAGTACATACACAAGTAACTATTCCTACACAAAACTCATTCTGCCACTGGTCTTTTGCATCCGTTGTAATATAGGATCTGGAACAAAATGCTATGTTCTTGAGTTCTGTACAATATCATCATATAAGATACAAAATGAATTTTTGTTCTTCATGTCATACAAAATTTCTTTCGTAACTACCGCTATTCTCTGTCCACCTATTGATGATATTTTAGCTAAATCTCTGGCTGAGATTTAGTTCAAAGTAGAATTTAAACGTTTTCATTTAAGGCTGGTATCCAATTATATAATTCCAAACGCCAGAATCCAATTCTGATTGAACATTTTTGTCAACATTACAATATGACTAAAGAATTATCGTGAATATATAGAAAGCAAGAAAAGCGAACTGTCAATCTAGACGCAATCATTAAAATACCAACCAGACGTCAATTTGTTTTCAGGTTCTAACATGATTTTATCAACCCACCAATTAAATTCCCCGTCTATTGTGAATACTTGATGAGAGTTAACAATCACCTTTCTATTACTCATCACGTCAGGTAGTACCATTCATGGCATTGTAATTTCCTTAACAGATATGCATAGCAACGTGTTGTCATGCACATCAGTTCAAAACTCTTCCAAACACTTGTCCACTTTATCAAGTATATTATTATTTCTGCCAAATCTTATTCCTCTACATAAATATAGTTGCTGTGTTGTAAGTGCATCAATGATAACTGAAAATAATGTAGACGAATTTATATCTAGAAAGTGATGAAAACTCAGAAAATATTCATAGGCACCAAGCGTTTGTCGACCCAATGACTATATAACGCAAGTTGTTTTTCGTTGGATCTATCGATAAACTTGTCAGCAACAATTGGGGAAAATAGTTTGTGTCTACTTCTCCGAATAAGACTCTAATAACAAAAGCAGACATTCTAGAGCAGAAGTCACTTTGTGTGTTGTAGATCAGATATCTGCCTGTGCTAGCTTTGTTAAATCACATCAGAAGATCAGAATAATCTCAAACGTAGTAGGTTATACAACCGGATGATTCATCAGCGTTTTCTGCATGGCTATTCCTTGTTGGCAACCAAGTTGCAATCGTTCAATATTTTTCATTACAGATTTATGATTTGTTTGCATATTCTCTTGCTACCAATTCTGTAATTGTATTTAAGAATCAGTACTTCCAATTCAATAAGAACGCGGTGACCTTCAAAGATTCAATGTTCCTTAAAGCATTGACGATCTATATATTTTTATGATGGGCTTTTTTCCAATCGTAAAATCCTTCTGTTAAAAATACATTTTCTTTACCCCCCACCACCGCCAGCATACTGTAGTTTTGAATTATCAGATTTTGTACAGAAAAACAAATAAAAACAAATACACATTTAGTCACAATAAATTAATATTCTTCGGCTGATTTGCTTCAAGCAAACTTAGGCATGGTTTCCTTAGCTTGTAGTGCTGATATTAATTGTAGCCGAAACTATTGCATCAGAAATGACTTAACAAGAAGACTTTGATTGTATTTGCAGTTGCGTTATATAGTATATTTAATCATATTAACTTGACAAATTAAGAATTTCAATTTGAATAAACCTATAATAGCATATATAAACACAAGTACTTGCAGTTTGAAATGAGTTTCGAACAAACAGCTGGATAATAATATGATTTTCCCACACGTATGGCAGTAGCAGAGAGGCAGTCACATTTTCTCTTCATTTGATTCTTGATCAGAATAATAAATCTACAGAATGTTGCACAGAATGTTGTATATATTTATAAAGGTGTATGAGAAGCCATATTTGACATTGACATGCAGTCCGATATGTCAACGTAAACATTTACAAATTATTCTCGAAATGGTAATTTTTCGAAATTCTGGCTGTAACTGTTATATTTTAGCAAGTGATTATGTTATGCTGTTATTATCAATTCATTGCATGAACCTTTTTAAATCCTGAGATCATTTCTCTGAATAAAGAAATAATTCAGGTCTGAAAGGGTTAATTAATAAATAGCAATTCTAGTTACAAATAAAAATTAATAATTTATAAAACAAATTAATTACATGCTTAGTAAAACAGTAGAATTCAAGGCAACGAACGATATTCGGTGTTGGCAAAAATTAATCTCCGTGTATTTGTAAAACATCTATGCACCGCGCAACCGCATTATTTTACTTCACTTGCGCATGTGTTGTACAAGTATTGCTTTTACTTCCGTTCTTTTTATCACACTGACGTAAACCTATGTACTTCTGTTGAAAGATATACAATTGTCTTTCTTGTTTTCAACTTCCGTCATTATACACAGAGGTGGCGAGCAAAGCAGAATCATTAGCACACTAGACGAAATGCTTAGCGGTATTTCACCTGTCGCTACGTTCTGAGTTCAAATTCCACCGAGGTCGACTTTGCCTTTCATCTTTCGGGGTCGATAAAATAAGTACCAGTTACGCTCTGGGGTCGATATAATCGACTTAATCCGTTTGTCTGTGTTTGTTTGTCCTCTCTGTGTTTAGCCCCTTGTGGGTAGTAAAGAAATAGGTATTTCGTCTGTCTATGTTCTGAGTTTAAATTCCGCCGAGGTCAACTTTGCCTTTAATCCTTTAGGGGTCGATAAATTAAGTACCAGTTACGCACTGGAGTCGATGTCATCGACTAGCTCCGTTCCCCCAAACTTCAGGCCTTATACGACAATAGCAAAATACATTAATTCTTGTATTATGTGTGCATGTATGTGTTGATCAGAGATCTGAAACCAGAGATATGCTACTGGTTATCCCGTAAGCTAATGGAACCTGTACTTGATAGAATCGCTCGTGACTAAGCCGGTAACTTTTCCAAATTTGCTTGGTGAGGAGGAAGATTTTCGGATACCTCCAGTACGAAAGACAAAACCTGTTAAAGAAAAGATATACTCAAGAGAATCAACGACAATCCAATAGTGTATACATATATTCATGTGCACGCGCACACACACACACACACACACACACACACACAACACACACACACACACACACACACACACACACACACACACACACACATACACACAGTGTATATATATATATATATATATATATATATATGAAAGACTGAATGATATAAAACAAAAATAACTTTTTCAAACAAATAGTTTTAAAATGTTTTAATTGTTTCTTTTATTTGGATGGAAACATTTAAAAAATTCAGCTTCAGAATCTTCTGAAGCGATGTTCTGTCAATGCCTAGTTGAGTAGAGCGATGACGGATAGAGGCTGATGGATCCTGAAGGACACTCTGCCGTACAGCTTCCACTGCTGCGTCAGTGCGCACAGTGCGCTGAGGACCACTTCTCGGAAGATTGCCGACTGATCCAGTTCTTTCGAACCGGGCGATTAGGTTCCGAATCATGTTATTGCTAGGAGATACTCTAACAGTAAAATGTTGCCGGTATGTTCTCTGAGTCTGAATAATTGATCTTTCACTGGAATAGAAAAATCTTAATGAGTTTTACTCGTTGCTGGACATCATACGTAGCCATTTTAGTATCCAAGAGATGCTCTATTAACATGCAAAAAAAAAAAAAAAAAAAGAAAGCAAAAAGATTGAAAAGGAACAAGTTATGACTTTTTCAAACCCTTCAGTTTTTCTGTGTCCACCCTGTATAAAGGTAAATTTCCAAATTAGGTTGCTAGGGATATACAATCCTAGCGAATCCTAGTGAATTCACTTTTACCGGTTAATAATACTAGCTAAGCTTCGTGAGCGTTGAAAAACTCCAGTTAGTTTATTTTACTATCACCAGTAGATCTTCACATCGGTAAATCCATGTCTTTATAGAGCCTACATGTTGTCGGTAGAGAAGGAATAATAAATTAATAAGGAGAAGAGAGATCTATATATCCAGTTTTATTCCGAAGTCAATCACCTCTTTCCATTTCTGGACCCACATACGTTTCTGCTGCAATTTTGTGTACACTGCAGAATTATGCATCTTGGTGTGCATTTTGGTGTTAATTGCGCTTCTTCAAAGTGCAATTATTTATGTGTATGTGTGCGCGCGCGTGTATATATATGTGGTTGTGTGTGTTGTGTGCATTTTACACGTGTACATTAATGCACACGAGAGAAAGGTATTTTCATTTGAAACTTGCGGCATTTATTAGTCACTGAAGAATTTGCCTTTCTTTGCTTTTTGCTAATTAAAGGGCTTCAGGCATTTGGAGAGTGACTGTCATGTCGTACAGGCATTTGTCGTTATAAGATTTGATATCTAGATACTTTTATACCCTTTTATATATAGATGTTTTAAAGTTCAAATTAGGACTCAAGATTCTTGGAACTACAGTGAATCTATTGTTGAGGTGGTCACAGTATCACACTCGCGTCAATGAAATATCGCTGTCTGCAGTTTCTTCTCCCGTGGGAGTACATGTAAGACTACTAGCGGAAGTAGGTGTGTTCTTTTTGTCACCGATACAATTGCGTCCTTTGAAGTGCTGTTGGTGCCTGAGCAGTGGCATCATGGTCCTGCTATTCTGCTGTGTGCTTTAATCATCATGAGAGACAATCGCACAGAAGTATGTGATAAATTTACCAAAAAATGGGGTAACAATGTATGAGTGCAAATAGACAGCTGCTAGATACACAAACACATGTACACATTTACATATATGTATATATATATATATATATATATATATATATATATATATATATATATATATATATGTATATATATGACCGCATGTGTACCGTTGGCGATTTTTTTTCCTCCGTCTTCCCTTCTCTGGATCTTTCCTTTTCCTATGTTTCTGACGAAGAGCTCCGCTCGAAACGTAAAACCCTCCTTCTTCCCTTCCTTCCTGAGCGTCCAATAATACTATATTTGTTCCACGTCCTCGCGTTGTTGTGTTTTATCTTGGTGTTTTACATGTTTGGATTAACTATATATATATATATTTACAGGCGCACGCTCATTGCGTTGGCCGAACAACGAGTCAACTGGTTGATAGAACTCTCCGATGGTGGTGCTGAGATCATGTAAAGAGCGGATTCCACGTTTAAGAGCTGAGGGCACATGGCTAAGAGGTGGAGGTAGGATTTTACACGAATGACGTACAGAAATTAACAAGAAAAGGAGTTGAGAAACTTAAGTGCACGACCGGTATCCTTTATATATGAAAGCAGGCTATTGAAGATTGGAGGCCCGAGTTTATCAATCTTTTTACTTACCGAAGCATTACGCAATCTGAATGTATACAATAATTGTAATATTTTTCTTAATCATTTCCCCCACCGTCGACAAATATGGATGTCTCTGTAGTATATTTCAAAATTAATCCTTCCGTTTTTTTTTGTAGGTAGTCACTTTGCCCAACGACAGTTTTTTTAGTCCGTACAGCAAGTCAAGACTAATCATAAAATTTGTTTATATTGTCTCAAGTTTTAATTTTCACGATATGTGTGTGTACGTGTGTGTGTGTGTGTGTGAGAGAGAGAGAGAGAGAGAGAGAGAGAGAAAGAGAGAAAAAAGAGATAGAGATAGAGAGAGAGAGAGAGAGAGAGAGGAAGGCGGCTGTAGCACCTTCCTTGTTCCCTTGTTCTGTGGTTTTTGCATCGGAGGAAGTCTTTAAAATCGAAACATAATTGTAAACATAAACACCACGAAATTTTATTGGCCATTAGCAATAAATTCTTTTGTTGTAGTATTGGCCAAAATGATGTTAACCTCTTACCCTCTTACAAAGCTTTTATTAAAAAGTATAAAAACTAAACAGAACAAACTGTAACATTGACCTATCTCCTCGTAGAATTTGAAATAATACGCTAGGGGTTAAATAGCGTTTAATTCCGAAAATAAAACCAAATAGTAGTTCTGCTGTTCGAACTACATTTTCATTCGTGTAACCCATATCAAAGCTAGATGAATAAAATTTGACTTGGAAAAAAACTTGACTTCCCCCACCCCCACTGAAATAAACTCACAGAAAATACGATTATGCGAATACAACAATTCCTGTTTGTTGTGCGCGTAACTGATGAAAAATAGTAACACGGAATTGTTAATTCAAGCCTTCCACACATTTTCGTTAGTTTTAAAGGCTTCAATAAACTCACATTAATTGTAATTTCACCTGTATCCACACAACATTTGAAGATAAAGCATATCTATTAATAAATACTTTAAGGAGAATAATTGGAAATTTTAAAATTATATTAATAAAAACTATTTTAATATTTTCATTAATATCTTAACGAAAATAATTACATGAATATCACTATAGTGAAATAATTACTAACAGAAGAGATTAAATAAACATAAAACTAGTGAAAATGTTTTTAAAAGATATTTTTAAAGGACACAATTACCCGGACATCGACTCTATGAATTTAGGCTAGTAGCAGCGATGCTATTCCATGTAGTAATGAATTTAGGCAAATAGCAACAGTATGAAATTACTCGAGTTAATTACAGCCGTATAAAGTTATATACATACGCCTTGCTACTTCGATATACACATACACCTAACTCATTCGATATACTTTTATAACCATTTGTCTGACCAAAGCATTTTCATAAGTTCGTCCTAATCGTCCATGCTCGTTTTTCGGCATTTAGTTAGTCCTTGCTTCATACGTTCCGAGCAATATAAAGCTTTAATTTCATAAGTCCCAAGTTACTGAGGCAGTTGGAAAAAAATTTTGGGAATATGTATCATATGATGTATGGGCACGAGGGAGATATGGCCTGCGTATCACATGTGATACACAGCACAGACAAAATGTCAAAGTTTTAGCTTACTAGTTCATTCTCTTATTTCGTTATTGCTCAAAATTTAGCTGATCATCACATGATTTACATAATCGATTGTTCTAAATCTCTCACTCCTATTGCACTTTCTTAGTCATTTTACTCTCTCAATAAAGCAACCTAGCCTCTGTCTATCTGTCTATCTGTCTGTCTATCTTTTTGTCTGTCTGTCTGTCTGTCTGTCTGTCTGTCTTCTCTGCAACACTTTTTCACATCCTCTAACTCATATATACAATATTTAATTCCTATTTCTGACGAATCGGATCAAGTCGTAGTTAAAAAAAACAGAAACATTGTTGTTTGTGCACACACAAACACACACAAGCCTGCGCATACACATGCACATATACTCATTCCCACAGACACATACACAGATATACACCAATTTGTATATACACACTCATTTGGATTTATATGTGTGCATACATACATGCATATACTTACACATACTTGAACGCATATATGCACGCACATACATGTACATACATATAGACACACATACAAATGAAAATAAATGCGCCCTTTTAAAGCCTAGCCAGGCTCATGGGCCCGGTTTCCCGGTTTCAATGGCGTATGTGTTCCCCAACTGGACGGGACGCCAGTCCATCGCAGCGTTACTCATTTTTGCCAGCTGAGTGGACTGGAGCAACGTGAAATAAAGTGTTTTGCTCAAGAACACAACGCGTCGCCCTGGCTAGGAATCGAAACCACAATCTTACGATCATGATGCTGACACCGTAACCACTAAGCCACGCGCCTCCACAGACACACATACACTAGGTGACTTTGTCTTTCATCCTTTCGGGGTCGATTAAATAAGTACCAGTTACGCACTGGGGTCGATATAATCGACTTAATCCGTTTGTCTGTCCTTGTTTGTCCTCTCTGTGTTTAATCCCTTGTGGGTAGTAAAGAAATAGGTATTTTATACCGGCGTGAACAAAAAAAAAAAAAAAGAAAAGAATGTCTATGTTGATGATGATGATGATATTAGTAATGATAATAATAACAACAAAGACGAGGAACACGAAAACAACCATGAAGGCGATGTCTTCGAAGCTAATAATAAGCAGCGCCAGTGAACAAATAACGTGCCTGAAAGTAATTGATGAATCGTAGGAAAAATGTGTATACCACTCATATTTGATTCTCAGACGAAGCTATTTCCTTTATGCCAAGAAAACTGTGATGCTCTTAGGAAAGGAATAATAATTTCAACTCCCATCCCTCTTCTCTTGAGGTCAATAAAGTTAACCAGTTTGTTAATGAATATATCAGCCTAATCACTAAAGATCAAGTAGTTGAATGAGTTTAAATATGTTTCACAAATATGTGCTTGAGTTACCCCCCTTACATGGTGGTAAATATTTCTCAATAGTATTAAAAAAGTTAAATGCAACTCTTTTCCTAATTTTTTTTTTATGCTTTCGCATAGTACCAGCCGAGCTCTGATGGAACGAAGGCATTTCAACTGCAACCATCCCGTGTTTTTAGGGCTCTCTTCGTTTGTCTTTTTCTTATTTTTTAATATTTAAGCTAGGGAGGAGTAACTGAGGGAGATTTTACTGTTTCTATAGAGAACGGAATTCGCTTAGCAGGGAATGTTTTGAAGTATTTTGCTAACACACAACACATGAATTCCGTTTTATTACGTTTTAGTAGAATTTACCTAGAATTAAGCAGAATTTACCTGGTTGTCTCAAAGCATCTTTGATGTCGGCGTACTAGCATAACTATAGATCTCTGGCTGAAACAAATTAAAGAACTGGCATTATTTGGCATCCCGATGATTTCTCACGGTTGGAACGCTTTTTATTTTAGGTCTGTCTGGCTAGGACAGACCTACACCTGCAACAGTCATTCCAAAACCGTTATACGAACTATTATTATGTGCAAACACGGAAGCTAACACCACCACTTGCATGTCTATCGCTATGGCAGTGATTTTCGAACCGAGTGTCGTATAAATTAATAATTAAAAATGACCCAATGAAAAACAAAAGTGAGGTAATGGTCAGCACAACATCCTGTGGCTGTTTCAATTGGACGCCAAGCGAACTAGCAAGATTAGAGAAAAAGAAAAATGAAAAAACAAAACAAAAACAAAACAAAAGCGAAGCAAGAATATAATGACTGCGGACAGATTATATTTACTGTGAATGCATGAAGGTAGTGGTCCTATGAAAACTAATACAAAATATTGTTCGCGAGTCCACCTTTCTCGGAAAGAAAAATGCTGCTTTCGTCAGAACACTCAGCGTCAAGCTCTTGAGGAAAAGTTTCGTCTTTATACACACACGCACGTACGCACGCACGGACATACATACCCCGCAATACACATACATGCACACACATACCTACCCGAATACACACATACCTACCCAAATACATTTATGCAAGGACATAGTTATATATAATATTAAAATATATATATTGCTAAATTCATAGCAAACCATCGAAAGCATATGTATATGCAAAATAAGCTATCCACTACGGCGATAGCTTAAGCTACGATTGTTTTTTTTTTTTAGCCACCTAAATATTCATTACTATTAGTTGGTAACAACTGTGAATAAGCTTCGAAATGGTCCATCAAGAGACATTCATATATTGATCGCACCTTAGAACGTGCGTTATAATTCTCCACAGTCAGGTTTTCTAATATTTAAGTTAATTCCAGCCTTTCCTTTTTTATTATTTAAAATTTATATTGCTATTGTCAACATCAACGTCATTGGTTATAAGTTTTCGACAGACATGTGTTTCTGAAGTTTCAGCTAAATGCTGAGCATATACCTCTCGTGTATATGTCCATTAAGCACCAAGTTTCGTATTTGAATTAAAAATGTTGAATATACCGAAGTTCACACACGCACACACACACACACACACACACACACACACACACACCACACACACACACACACAAACATACATACACACATTTTCACATGCGTAGTGCATGTATTCATACGCACATGAAATACATATGTGGCTACTCAGTTCCGTGCGGACTCAGACCGCCGGTGCTTAGTTTCAGTTTTATGCCGTAAAACAGGTGAAAATAAAATCTGCATTGTTCCCCTTACAAAATGGATAGATGGCAACAGAGCTTCTTTAGCAGTTACAACCAACAATGAGAAACATGCACACAGATACATGCTTACGTACACATACGGTTATATAGTAAATACAGTTAATTAGGAACGAAAATACTCAATATAATGAGAGTACACACACATGCATGCACACTCATATACAACCATACATCTGTGACAGAAAACCGTACAGAAATGTTTTAACTGGTTCCAACACTCACTAACATGCCATCATGAAATCGATGCACCATACACACGAACATGAGTGAAGAACCATATGTGGAAAGGACCCTTCACAAACCAACACCACTCTCTGTGCCAGAGCTTTTATGAGATCAACAAAGATTATATTCAGTACCTGATCCTGCTCTATACACTTCTTCTGGATCTGTCTTATTGTAGGGATCTTACTAGTACTGCACCTTTCACAACAGAAGCCACAATGATTTTCTGAAAGGTGCCTGATTGTTGATGGTAAGATGGTGAACGAAGCGATTTGGAAGTATTCTTGCCAAGATTTAATCCGACTATTAACAAGTAGGAAATACTTCTATAACCACCACATGAGTGTCTGTCACCCATGTTCTTGTGGTGATGCATAACTGTAGCATCCTTGAATTCTTATAATTCAAACTATTTATAAATAAAAAGTCTTTTACTCTTTTAAACGGTGTAATTTTGAACATGAAAATTACTGAAGGTATTCATAAAGCCACAAAAACGAACACCACTTAAGTAAAGAACATTTCTTAGATAAAAAAAATGCATTCTAATTTTGATATTCGATTTTATTTTCTGATCCAAGTAGTATAAAGTATTAACTTTTATTGTAAGATCTCAAGGTCTGTTGAGACGGATAAACGTAGAATCTTATAATCAGAGACAAAGAGAACGAGAATTGCCCGACTGCAGGATCTGGTTTGGAGTTTTCGAGTAATAGTAGCTCAGTAATTGTGGATATTTTCAATGAAACTTGTGGCTACTCGAGACAGCCACGAAAAACTTATAAAAAGGTAGACTAATACACTCACCTTTTGTCGATGAAGAACAGAAAAATGTCCGTCGTTAATGTCACATGCAGATTGGTATCACTGCCATAAAAATCGACAAAAGCAGATTGAACTCGTGGGATGTGTGACGCATATATAGAAAACCTCTCCCACAAGTTCACTTTTCCCTGTTAAACGATGTACCTACATTAAGTTTGATGAAGAGCATAATAAGTTAATGATGTTAGATTGATCAAAACTCGTGGTCGGATGTATCGAGGTTAGTTGTTTCGGTTCAAGCAGCGGTGTGTATGTCTTACGTCGTACTGAAGAATTTCACCTAGAGTGAATGAATCTTGCAGTTACGCATGTTGGTGACAATGCCATGGTTTGGGATCGTATGTGTGTAAAATGGGCCTGTTTCATACATGAGATCAAGGGTACATAATGACAGTGCAGACTATTCGAAGATCATGAAAATAACCGAGCTTCTGCATGTCAATATTCATTTGGGTAGGTCATGGATATTTCAACTAGACGACGACCCAAAGAATGCTGCACGAATAATCAAGGAATTCTTCAAAAATAAGCAAATCTGAGTGCTTCAGTAACAAGTACAATGGAAACGAATATAAGACAGAAGAAAAAGAAAAAATTTAGTGAATTGTATGAATATATAGCCTCCAAATGCGGTTCCGTTTTAAGAAAATTTTCGTATTAAAAAGAATTCTGTGCTATATGATTTCATTCTCGATATATATATATATAATATACATATACATATGCTGATATATGCATATCTATCTATCTATCTATCTATCTATCTATCTATCTATCTATCTATCTATCTATCTATCTATCTATCTATCTATCTATCTATCTATCTATCTATCTATCTATCTATCTATCTATCTATCTATCTATCTATCTATACATTTACATCACTAGGGATAAGACAAAAACATGAATATACAAATACTTCTAAGATGCTTCAATGCTACAAAGATAATTTCGAACATCGTCTTAATACTAAATTCACACAAACCTGGAAGCAATATTAGGAATTTCGGATTATCTATCTGATGTGGAGATTCATGCAGAATAACGAAAAGATAAATAAAGAATACTAAGGAGAGTGAAAAACCAAAATATCCTGGAATAAATGCCTTCCATGCTGAAATACTAAAAGCTACGAGAGAGCATGTGGTTAATTTGTTACATATAATGTTCAACATAGTGTAGAGAACAGAAAAGATATCGTAACACTGGGCCGTATATGGTGGCAAAACATAAATATATATGTGTGTGAGTGTGCGAGTGTGTGTGTGTGTGTGTGTGTGACAGAAAAAAAACTAGAAGGAAAAAGAAGGCGGTATTTTTTTAAAGTTTTAGACCTTGTAGAGATGCAATGGCCAACCGTGTATACTGATTAAACATAAAGGA